>NC_025993.2:94164679-94309679 GCF_000442705.2 Elaeis guineensis | reverse complement strand
CATCGAAGGCTTTAGTAAATGGATCGGCTAGATTTTTCTTTCTGTCGATCTTCTGAAGCTCGATGTCACCTCGATCTATGATCTTCCGAACCAGGTGGTAGCAGTGCAGAATGTACTTAGTCTGCTGATGTGACTTCGGTTCTTTTGCTTGAGCAATGGTGCTAGTGCTATCACAGTACAACAAGATGGGGCCATCAAGAGAGAATGCCACTCCAAGCTTATTGAAAAACTTTCATAACACAGCTTCCTTTGCAGCATCGGATGCCGTGATATATTTTGCCTCGCAAGTAGAGTCGACCACAGTGTGCTGCTTAAAAATTTTCTAGCAGATTGCTCCACCGTTCAGGATATAAATATATCCCGACACGCTCTTGCTGTCATCATGATCTGACTGAAAACTGAAGTCTATAAACCCCATAAGTTTTAAGTCAGATTCTCCATAGATAAGCCACTAATCTTTAGTATTTCTCAAATACTTAAGGATGGTCTTTACGACCTTCCAGTAATTCTCACCTGGATCGAACTGGTATCTGCTCACTACTCCTAATGAGTATACCATGTCCAGTCGTATAATGTCATGGCGTATATAATAGATCCTATTATCGAAGCATATAAAATTCTACTCATACGCTCTCTCTCTTAAGGAGTTGTCAGACAATCACTTTTCGAGAGAAAAATTCCTTGACCTATCAGAAGATAGTCTTTCTTAAAATTCTCTATGTTGAACCTTTTCAGCACAATATCAATGTACGTTGACTGAGATAATCCAAGCAACCTTTTAGATCTATCTCTATAGATCTTCATCCCAAGGATAAAAGATGCTTCTCCCAAATCCTTCATAAAAAATTATGATAACTACCAAACTTTTATTCCCTATAATGCAAGGATGTCATTTCTGATTAAGAGAACATTATTGATATACAAAAGAAGAAATACTATCATAGAGTTATTAACCCACTTGTATATGCAGGGTTCCTCTCCATTCTTAATGAACCTGTTGGGTATAAAATATCCTCAGCCGAAGTTGTTGACAGGATTGACCCTCCCAGGACTCCTCCGGCTTCCGACCGCAGAGGGTATCTCTCCGAACTTCTCCAACAGTCGGATTCCCACAGTGCTGACTGAATTCTCCCGACGGACGAACACCCACTGCACCACCCGAGCTCCTTCAACATGAGTTCCCCCAGTCATCTATTAAGCCGCCCCAAGTACTCACTGAGCTCCGCCGTCAGCCGACCTTCTACGACTATCAGCTGTTCCCCGAATCCCTTCCAGACTTCTTCCAGCCAGGTTCAACTCCAATCCGAACTATCCCAGACTTCATCAACGGCTGAACTTCTCCAATGGTAGATTCCCACAACTACCAGATTTCATCCAGACTCCTACGGGAGCCGGACCTCGTTCCCGACTCGGACTGCAGGCGGACTTCACCCGGACTCCTACGGGAGCCGGGCTCCGCCCATGACTTCACTTACAGGTAAACTTCATCCGGACTCCCATGGGAGCCAGACTTCACCCATAACTCCAATTGCAGGAAGACTCAGCCTAGACTCCTACGGGAGCCAGATCTCATCTCCAACTCCAACTGCGGGAAGACTCCGCCCGGACTCCTACAGGAGCCGAACCTCGTTCCCAACTCCGGCTGTAGGCGGACTTTGTCCGGACTCCTACGGGAGTCGGGCTCCGCCCACGACTTCACTTACAGGTAAACTTCGTCCGGACTACCACAGGAGCCGGACTTCACCCACAACTCTAATTGTAGGAAGACTCAGCCCGGACTCCTACGAGAGCCAGATCTCGTCTCCAACTCAAACTGCGGGAAGACTCCACCCGGACTCCTACGGGAGCCAGACCTCGTTCCCAACTCCGGCTGCAGGAGGACTTCGCCCGGACTCCTACGGGAGCCGGGCTCCGCCCACGACTTCACTTACAGGTAAACTTCATCCGGACTCCCACGGGAGCCGGACTTCACCCACAACTCCAATTGCGGGAAGACTCAGCCCGGACTCCTACGGGAGCCGGATCTCATCTCCGACTCCGGTCGAAGGAAGACTCCGTCCGGACTTCGTCCCCAACCTCGACTACTGGAAGACTTCGCCTGGACTCCTACGGGAGCCGGGCTCCGCCCACGACTTCACTTACAAGTAAACTTCGTCTGGACTCCCACGGGAGCCAGACTTCACCCACAACTCCAATTGCAGGAAGACTCAGCCCGGACTCCTATGGGAGCCGGATCTCGTCTTCGACTCCGACCGAAGGAAGACTCCATCCGGACTTCATCCCCGACCTCGACTATTGGAAGGCTTCGCCCGGACCCCTACAGGAGCCGCGCTCCATCCTCAACCCCGACTGCTGGTAAACTTCATCCGGACTCCTAAGGGAGCCGGACTTCGCCCCTGACTTTGATTGCAGGTAGACTTCGCCCGGGCTCCTACGGGAGCCAGATCTCATCTCCGACTCCAGCTATGGGAAGACTCCGTCCGGACTCCCGCAGGAGCCGGACCTCATCCCCGACTTCAACTGAAAGAAGACTTCGTCCGAAGTCCCACGAGAGCCGAACCCCGAGCTCCTCTCAGACGGGCAACTAGCCACCCCTCTCCGCCAGACACTCCAGCCGGACTTCGGCCGACAGGCTTGGACCCTCTAGCAGGCCACAGCAACGGCCACGACTCTGCTCCACTTCCTGCGATGGATTTCGCATAGCTCCATCACTCCCTGGCAGACCGCAATAATGGCTATGATCCTGCTCCACTTCCTGCGACGGATACCACGCGGTTCCTCCATCCTCTGACAAGTCGCGACAACGGACGCCGCTCCACTCCCCGTGACAGACTCCACGTGGCATGTCTCGATGATAGCCACGATTCCACTCCACTACTCTTCGCAACAAACTCCTCCTGACCGTGGGCAGCCCACTGCCGGACGGTTACAAACATCACTATCAGTCTGTTGCTCTCTCCGCCTATAAAAGGGGGACCCCAGATATGTTATTCTCTAAGCTCTCATTTCTACCTAGAAACTCTGCTAAAATTTTCGTTCGAGCACTCCATTCTTGTTAAGGCAGAGAACTGACTTGAGCATCAGAGGATCTTGCCGGAGCAACCCCACCTCTGGTTTAGACTTCTTTTGCAGGTCCCAACGGCGACCGTGACTCCCTCGACTCCAGCTTCTCCGACGCAGGCGGATTTTTGCACCAACAGGATTGGCGCTAGAAGAAGGGGCTATCTTCGCAGTACCCTTGTTCTTAAAGGAGTGCTCAACGGGACCGCCTCTGGTCATCTTCTCCGACATCCGCTCCTTCCCCCACTTGATCTTCGCCCGATGCCTCCCCGCAAAGCATCCACACGACGATCCACGACCTCCGCTGTCAGATCTCAGGCTCTGGCCTCACCTCTAGTCTCCCAGCCTCTACCTCCTCCTCCAGCAGCGGTGGTTGGCACGGAGTAATTCGACCTACTGGTGCAGCAAGTCAGAGGCCTCACTGAAGCTGTGCAGGCCATGCAACAGCAGCAGCAGCCGCAGGCATCAGTGCGATCGGAAAGAGCATCGCCAGAACTGCAAAATCCGATGGTGGGATGGGCCACTTGGGCCAGCCACCCAGTCTTTCCCGAAAAGATGAATCCAAGGGTGGAAAGCCCCCAATCAGACCACGATTCCACCTCCGAAAGATCTCTATCTCCATTCTGCTAGAGGACCCTTGAGACCCGTAGTCGAAAGGATTTTCTGGACCAGAGGCTCCAAGAGATGAACCGACAGATCGAAGAACTCCGCCACGCTCCCCCCGCTTATGGTGAAGATATTTGTACTGACCCCCCCTTTTCTCAAATGATCATGCAGGAGCCAATCCCGTCGAACTTCAAGCTCCCCCAGTTTGAAAGCTACGACGGGACTTCGAATCCGATTGACCACCTGGAGGCCTTCCGGATAATGATGCTACTCCACGACGCGTCGGATGCCATTTTGTGTCAGGCTTTCCCGTCTACTTTGAAGGGAGTAGCGAGGAATTGGTACTCGGCACTGAAACCAGGTACGATCTTCTCCTTCGATCAGATGAGCCACCAATTTGTGGCCCATTTTGTCAGCAGTCGGCACCCCCGGAAGGGTTCGGAGTTCCTCATCAATATCAAGCAGAGGGAGGGGGAGTCCATTCGGGCCTACATCAACCATTTCAATATCGCCGCACTAGAAGTCTGGAACTTGGACCAGTCAGTAGCGATGGCCGCTCTAAAGGGCGGCCTTCAAAAGAATGACCTTTTGTTCTCCCTGGAGAAGAAGTACCCCAAAGATTTTGCTGATCTGTTGGCTCGGGCCGAAGGGCACGCCCGAGCAGAAGAAGCCTTCAAAATGAAAGATGAGGAGACTGCGAGAGAGCGGCAGGCGGGAGACTCGAGTAAGCCCACAGTCGAAAAAGGGCCGAGAGAAGCTCGGCCACATTCTCGAACTCCTCCCGGGCACAAGCATGTCCATACTCCTCCCCAGGTACGCAGGCAGAGAAGTCCGGACCGTGGGGTTCGACGGGGTTCTCCACCAGGAAGATTCCACAACTATGCCCCCCTCAATGCCTCGAAAACCCAAGTACTGATGGAGGTCAGGGAGCAGCTCCCAAGGCCAGAGAGGATGCGTACGCACCCCGAGAAGCGCAACCCCAACAAGTTCTGCCTCTACCATCATGACCACGACCACGACATAGAGGAGTAGATTCAGCTTCGAGACGAGATCGAGGAGCTCATCAGACGAGGTCGGCTCGACAGGTTCATTCGACGCCGACCTGAGGGCAGAAAAGATCAGCCAAGGGCCCTGCCGCAACCTGAACCGCCAAGGAGGGAAGAGCAACCCAGAGATCGGCCTCCAATCGGGATCATCAACTCCGTCACTGGAGGACCTCAAGGAGGAGCAGACCTTCCACGACCATGGGACTCGAAAAGCCTGTAAATATATTACTAACGACTTTGCTTTGAATCAAAATTCCTTTCGACTTTGCATGTCTTTCCCTTTTGGCATGGACTTGTTACGACTGGGGATTACCCCTTCAAACAATCAAAACAAGGTCATGTTAGGAATAAGAGGAGAACCTCATCCTAACATGAGCAAAATGAAAGTCCAATTATTTTAAGATCGGATCGGGGGGAGAGGCCCACATAATGGCCCTTAAGTGCCCCCATGGTCATGTTAGGAATAGGAGGAGAACCTCGTCCTAACATGAGCAAAGTCAAAGGCCCGATTCTCTTAGACCGGATGGGGGGAGAGGCCATATAACGCCCTTATGCGCCCCCATAGCCATGTTAGGGACAAGAGGAGAACCTCGCCCTAACATGAGCAAAGTCAAAGGCCCGGTTCTTTTAGACCGGATGGGGGGAGAGGCCCTACAACGCCCTTATGCACCCCCACAGCCATGTTAGGGACAGAAGGAGAACCTCGCCCTAACATGAGCAAAGTCAAAGGCCCGATTCTTTTAGACCGGATAGGGGGAGAGGCCCTACAACGCCCTAATGTGCCCCCACAGCCATGTTAGGGACAGGAGGAGAACCTCATCCTAACATGAGCAAAGTCAAAGGCCCGATTCTTTTAGACCGGATGGGGGGAGAGGCCCTACAACACCCTAATGTGCCCCCACAGCCATGTTAGGAACAGGAGGAGAACCTCATCCTGACATTAGCAAAGTCGAAGATCCGATTCTTTGAGACCGGATGGGGGGAGAGGCCCTTGCAACGACCTTTATGTGCCCCCACAGCCCCGTTGGGAACAGGAGGAGAACCTCGTCCTAACCTGAGCTGAGATCGACTACGTCAAGAACAGAAGGAGAACCTCGTCCTGACGATGATAAAAACCTGATCGTCCAACATGATCGGATAAAGGGAAAAGTCTCCTCAATGGCACCTCTACACCTCTACGCGACCCCACAGAAAGCAAGGGGAGGACCCTCACTCAGGAAAGAGGAGAAAAATCAAAAAGGAAAGCGATGAACTACATCAGCAACAGATGAAAAACAAACTACACCAAAAATATAGGGAACTTCATCTCAACAAAGACGGGAGCTCCTACCGAACATCCCCGATCTCTAAGAAGGCTCTCGACACGGGTCAAGAAAATAATGACTCCTTCAAAGTAATGTGAAGTTCAGACCATGAGCTCGAGCCTACGGCCATGGATGACAAGAAAAGTAAATCAACATGACGATGACTGGGCACCTCCGAACGACACCGACGTCGAACAAGTCAAGAGACAAAAGAAGTTTGGCGGACGATAATTTAATGCAATACATGGATGAGGTAACACAAAATTTCCTTTTCATTTCGTCCACAAAATATACATTACAAAGCCCAGCAGGCTAAAGGAAGAAAAGCAAAACAACAAGAACAAGACAAAACAACAAAAGAAAAAATATATACATGGGAAGATGGAAGGCAAAAAGAGCCCTAAGGGGGCCCGACTTCCTCCGACCTCAAACTTTCGGCTTCGACCCTCGCCAGGGAGCGCCTTAAACTTTCGACTTCTGCTTCCAATTCTCTCTCTCTCATTAATATCTCCATGTATCTACGGTGAAATCGTCAGCTTTCGTTCTCCGCCTCTCGATGCCTTTTTCTCAGGACCTCAGATTCTGCCTCCGCATCCTTGACGGCCTGCTGCTTGCATGCCAGCTGGATCTTCACTTGCTGCAGCTCGGCCTTCCCCTCCCCAAGGGCGACAGATAGCTCTTCTGCGGTTCTTCTCAGGGATTGGAGTTTGCTGGAATCCCGAGCGGAAGCAAGCTGAGCCCCTCCAGCTAGCTGCTCTTGAAGGTGGGCAACTTCGTCGGTCGCCATCCTGAACCTCCCTTTGTATTCATCCACCTGCTTGCGCCAGCCGACCCGGTACGCATCATAGCTCGCCTCGGTATTCTAGAGCTGTTGCTAGAGGACGGAGACCTTCTTCGACCATTCTCGATCGCTATCGGCCCGAGTCAAAAGCCAGGATGAGCTTCCTTCCAACTGGCTAATCCTCTCCTAGGCAGCCAACAGCTCCACTCGGAGGGAACTGATCTTGGCAGCTTGAGCCCAAATTCGATCGCTGGCATACTTTCGGTGTTCCTCGAGCTCCTTCTCAAAGTTTGCCTTCCTCCAGCTGTAATCCATGATTCCTTTCACATGAAGGTTTCGGAAATGCACGACCTCCGCAGTAGCCTCTGAGTGACTCTCCCTCAGTCTAGAAAGTTCATCCTCCATCTCCTTCGACCTTCTTGTCAAATGACGAACCTTCTTTCTCAAATGTCGGATTGTGGACCTCAGTGGAATTCCCTGTGGCAAGGGGAGTGCATCGGCAGGGCACTGCCATCGGGAGGTCAATGCATTAAGACGCAGCTCATTACAAAGAAGAAGAAAAAAAAGAAAAAAAAAAGAGAGAAGAAAAGTCCCCCATAAGGAGGAGACCAATTTTATGGACTGAACGTTTCTTGAAGACAAAAGAAAGAAGAAAAATTGTAATAAAAAAAGAATACAAGGTTAGAGGTCTCAGACCTCTGGATTAACGGGGGGACTCGGCACCTCTGGGGGGTGGTCCGCGGTGGCTACGATGGTGGTGGAGGGTCCGGCTTCATCCTCGGATGCCTCGTCCAAGAAGCTGAGGTCGAGTTTGAAGAATTTCACGACCATCTTCTCCTGGCAGAGCTCGAACCCTTTATTGAATGCGGCTTGGCCGAACTCAACCTTCAACTTCTTCATTTCGGTGGAAGCCTTGAACTCCTCCACCGCTTGACCCCTGGCCTCCGAGACCAGGGTCAGGATTTGTTCCGCCTTGTTGGCAACCTCGGCCTCCGCCCTCCTCACCATCTCCTCCAAGGCGGCCTTCTGTTCTGCCGAGGTCTGTCTCTCTCTCTCAAGCGCTTCTTGGAGACTGGCCGCCTCGAGGGCCATTTCCTTAAGGTGGGCAGCCTCGGCCTGCTGATCTTCCACCGCCTTGTTTGTCGTCTCGATGTTGGCAAGTAGTTGGTGTTCGAGCTGCAAGGATGACCGGAGGGTCAGAATGGGAGCTGAGAAGTTAATTAAATGAAGAAACGAAAGGAAGAAAGGAAGATGAATCTGCTTACCTCGAGGAAGGCCCCCAGCGAGTCCCAGACTCGTTGTGCAGGATCGACGCGGACGATCCTTTGGACAACTTCGGGCAGTGAGCACCCGTCTACCAGCTTTTTTATTAGGTCCCTGTCACTAAAGGGATCATCCCCCTGCTCCTCTTCAGAGCCGCAGGATTCTTCGGTGGCAGCCCGGCGACTGCCGACCCTGCGGGCCAAGGTCTTCCTCCTCTTCCTCCTCTCACCCCCTGGCACCTCCTCAGGATGGGTCTCCGAAGCGGGGACCTCGGTAGGAGAACTCAAACCCCTCGAGGAAGCTCGGGTGGCTGGAAGCTCAGTGTCTGTAAGGACGTCGGTGGATAAGGTCGCTTGGGTGGGCGCAGCCGAACTCATCCCCTCCACTCTGGTCTTCTTCGCCAGCCCGGAGGCTGCGGCGCCCTTTCTTTTGAGAGCCTTCAGGCCCCTGGCAAGCATCTGTGCTTCTTCGACGTCCATGCCTAAAAAAAAAAAAAAAGAAGAGAGAAAAAGAAGAAAAAGAGAAAGAGGGCGTGAAAAAGAAGAAAAGAAGAGAAGTAGGAGAGAGAGAGGAAAGGAAAGGAAAAGAAGAAAAGAAAAGGAGAGATGAAATACTGGAGGGATCCAGGGGGCTCAAGCCGATGTTGAACAGAAACTGCTCCTTCAGGAGGTTGGGGAGAGAAAGAGTTGGGTATTTGAGGAGTTTCTGGGAGGCTTGATGATCGTCCCCCCCCAGGCTGGACGTCCGACGGATGGAGTCCCTCGGAGAGCCCCAAGGGGGCAACCCAAGCCTCAAGGTCGGGCATCGAACATAAAGAAACTTTCCCTTCCAGTTATGGATAGAAGAGGGGGCACCTTTCAGCAACCCCTTTCTACCGAACTGTGGGGAGAAGTACCACCAGTCCTTCACCGTGGGATGACGCTTGAAGGTGTAGAAGTATCTAAACAAGGAAAGGATGGGCTAGACTTCGACTATATGACAAAGAGAGAGGAACCCTATCAAAAATCTAAAGGAGTTCGGTGCAACCGAAGCCAGAGAAATATCCAGAAATCGAAAAAGAGAAATGACAAAAGGCGGAAGAGGAAGCCGAAGTCCAGCACGGAAGGCCTCCTGGTACAGGCAGAAGCAGCCGGGGGGAGGGGCACTAGCCCGGTCGGACGGGCCAGGAAGTTCCAGTTCGTACTCCGGAGGAACCCCATACTGAACTCTTATCAGTTGGAGTTCGTCCGGAGTAGAGAATAAGGAATGGCATCCGGTGCAAAAATTGGACAAGGTTCAGCTCTAGCTACCGGTTCATCTACCACCTGAGGACTCTGAGAGACCGAGACAGACGAACTCCTAGAGCTGCTAGAAGAAGAAGCCCTGGAAGACATCTAGAATCACACGAAGACCACTCATGGAGGCGAAATCCCTAAAAATCGAGAAAAATCGCGGACAAAGTCTCGGGGGACTGATGTGCAGAGCAAGAGGAAGAAAGATCGAACAGCAAAAGAAAGAACAAAAAGAGGAAGGAGTTTCGAGACTAACCTAGGCGATTCGGAGAGGTGCGAAGGTGTGGAAATGAGGATGGCTCGAGGAACGCCTAAGGCTGGAAAGGGCGCTGAGAAAAATCGGAGTTCTCAGGGAGAAGAAGGGCGCCAGAACGAGACTGTCGGGTAGAGTGGGACTCTTGAAGGAGGAGTGTGGGTTTAAATAGGCCCCGAGATCCGGCATAATGACGATTGTGAATCCCATCTAACCGGTCTCTTTTCGCCGTGTGTCCCACTCACCACAGCGGACGGTTAAAAAGTGGCAAACGACTGACAGAGCCTTTATTGCGCCATGCCTTGAGCACCGTTCCGCTGTGGGTTCCAAAAGAGCCTCTTCGGATCGCCTCGATTTGAAAAGACTCCTGCGCATGCGTATTGAATGCCAAAATATCTGAGGACGATTGCGTGCGGACATCAAGGGAGCAACTTCGGCTGTGACAATCTATCTGTACTTCATTCAAAATTCGAACTCGAAAGTAGGGGGACTGGTGTTGGGTATAAAATACCCTCAGCCGAAGTTCTTGACAGGATTGACCCTTCCAGGACTCCTCCGGCTTCCGACTGCAGAGGGTATCTCTCCGGACTTCTCCAACAGCCGGATTCCCACAGTGCTGACTGAATTCCCCCGACGGACGAACTCCCACTGCACCACCCGAGCTCCTTCAACATGAGTTCCCCCAGTCATCTATTAAGCCGCCCCAAGTGCTCACTGAGCTCCACCGCCAGCCGACCTTCTACGACTATCAGCTGTTTCCGGAATCCCTTCCAGACTTCTTCCAGCCAGGTTCAACTCCAATCCGAACTACCCCAGACTTCGTCAACGGCTGAACTTTTCCAACTGTAGATTCCCACAACTACCAGATTTCATCCGGACTCCTACGGAAGCCGGACCTCATTCCCGACTCCGGCTGCAGGCAGACTTCGCTCGGACTCCTACGGGAGCCGGGCTCCACCCACGACTTCACTTACAGGTAAACTTCATCCGGACTCCCATGGGAGCCGGACTTCACCCACAACTCCAATTGCAGGAAGACTCAGCCCAAACTCCTACGGGAGCCAGATCTCGTCTCCAACTCCAACTGCGGGAAGACTCCACCCGGACTCCTATGGGAGCCGGACCTCATTCCCAACTCCGGCTGCAGGCGGACTTCGCCCGGACTCCTATGGGAGCCGGGCTCCGCCCATGACTTCACTTACAGGTAAACTTTGTCCGGACTCCCACGGGAGCCGGACTGCACCCACAACTCCAATTGCAGGAAGTCTCAGCCCGGACTCCTACGGGAGCCAGATCTCGTCTCCAACTCCAACTGCGGGAAGACTCCGCCCGAACTCCTACGGGAGCCGGACCTCGTTCCCAACTCCGGCTGTAGGCGGACTTCGCCCGGACTCCTACGGGAGTCGGGCTCCGCCCACGACTTCACTTACAGGTAAACTTCGTCCGGACTCCCACGGGAGCCGTACTTCACCCACAACTCCAATTGTAGGAAGACTCAGCCCGGACTCCTACGGGAGCCGGATCTCGTCTCTGACTCCGACCGAAGGAAGACTCCGTCCGGACTTCGTCCCCGACTTCGACTACTGGAAGACTTCGCCCGGACTCCTACGGGAGCCGGACTCCATCCACGACTTCACTTACAGGTAAACTTCGTCCGGACTCCTACGGGAGCCGGACTTCACCCACAACTCCAATTGCAGGAAGACTCAGTCCGGACTCCTATGGGAGCCAGATCTCGTCTCTGACTCCGGTCGAAGGAACACTCCGTCTGAACTTCATCCCCGACCTCAACTACTGGAAGGCTTCGCCCGGACCCCTACGGGAGCCGGGCTCCGTCCTCGACCCCGACTGCTGGTAAACTTCGTCCGGACTCCTAAGGGAGCCGGACTTTGCCCCTGACTTTGATTGCAGGTAGACTTCGTCCGGGCTCCTACGGGAGCCAGATCTCATCTTCGACTCCAACTGCGGGAAGACTCCGTCCAGACTCCCGCGGGAGCCGGACCTTGTCCCCGACTTCAACTGAAGGAAGACTTCGTCCGAACTCCCACGAGAGCCGGACCCCGAGCTCCTCTCAGATGGGCAACTAGCCACCCCTCTCCGCCAGACACTCTAGCCGGACTTCGACCGACAGGCCTGGACCCTCTAGCAGGCCACAGCAATGGCCACGACTCTGCTCCACTTTCTGCGATGGATTTCGTGTGGCTCCATCACTCCCTGGCAGACCGCAATAATAGCCACGATTCTGCTCCACTTTCTGCGACGGATACCACGCGGTTCCTCCATCCTCTGGCAAGTCACGACAACGAACGCTGCTCCACTCCCTGCGACAGACTCCACGTGGCATGTCCCGATGATAGCCACGATTCCACTCCACTACTCTTCGCAACAAACTCCTCCTGACCGTGGGCAGCCCACTGCCGGATGGTTACAAACATCACTATCAGTCTGTTGCTCCCTCCGCCTATAAAAGAGGGACCCCAGATACGTTATTCTCTAAGCTCTCATTTCTACCTAGAAACTCTGCTAAAATTTTTATTCGAGCACTCCATTCTTATTGAGGCAGGGAACTGACTTGAGCATCGGAGGGTCTTGTCGGAGCAACCCCACCTCCGGTTTAGACTTCTTTTGCAGGTCCCGACAGCGACTGCGACTCCCTCGACTCCAGCTTCTCCGACGCAGGCGGGTGTTTGCACCAACAGAACCCATACGTTCTGATCACTTTATCAAAATGCATGTTCCAACTCTGAGATGCCTGCTTAAGTCCATAGATGGACCTCTAAAGCTTACACACCTTAGACTCATCTATGGATATGAAATCTTTAGGTTGTATTATATACACCTCTTCTTCTAGCTCTTCATTTAGAAAAGCTATTTTTATATCTATTTGCAAGATTTCATAGTCCAGATGTGCTGCTATCGCAAGTATAATCCGAATGGACTTGAGCATTACCACAGGAGAAAATATCTCATCATAGTCAATACCATAATGCTGACGGTAACCTTTGACAATCAAACGGACTTTATCGATCTTCACCTTCTCGTCTGCGGTCCTCTTCCTTTTGAAGATCCACTTACACTCTATGGATTTTACCCCTTCAGGTGGGTCAACCAATGTCCATACATTATTGACTTTCATGGACTCTATTTTGAATTTTATGGCTTTCAGCCACTTATCGGAGTCAGACCTCTGCATTGTGCCTATATAAGTGATCGGATCTTCATTATTCTCATTGAGTTCAACAGGATCTCCGTTTCAGACTAAGAAATCATAATATCTATCTAGTTAACGTGGTACTCTACCAGATCTCCTTAAAGATTTTTCTATAATAGGTTTTGAATTTGATCTAATCAAGTCCGACTCTATTGGTATACTAGATTGTATCGATTCTTCTACCGATCAAACTTCATCAAGTTCCATCTTTGATGTATTAGTTTCTTCATCAAGGAACTCCTTTTCTAAAAAGACTATCCTATTGCTGACGAACACCTTCTATTTATCAGCAAGGTAGAAGTAATATCCCTTGGTCTCTTTTGGGTACCCTACAAATAGACACTTGTTAGACCTAGATCTAAGCTTGTCAGTTTTTAAACGTTTGACATAAATCAGACATCTCCAATCCCTAAGGTGAGAGAATGCTGGCTTACGCCCTGTCCACATCTCATGTGGTGTTTTACTTACAGACTTACTCAGAATGTTATTTAAAATATAACAAACTGATTTGAGTGCATATCCCCAAAAGAAGATTGATAGACTTGCAAAGTCCATCATGAACCGGCTCATGTCTCACAGGGTTCGATTCCTCCTTTCCAATACACCATTATGCTGTGGTGTTCTAGCAGAGGTCCATTATGAGAAAATCTCATTCTCTTCTAAGTATGTCAGAAATTCACTGGAGAGGTATTCTCCTCCTCGATCGGATCAAAGAGTTTTAATACTCTTTTCGGTTTGTTTCTCTACTTCATTACGAAATCGTTTGAACATTTCAAATGATTCTGACTTATGTGTCATTAAATAGACATGCCCATACCTCGATAGATCATTTGTAAATATAATGAAATAATAATATCCACCTCTAGCACTAGTGTTCATCAGTCTACATACATTAGTATGTATCAGACTTAGAACTTTACTGGCTTGCTCACCTTTTTCAGTAAAAGATGACTTGATCATTTTTTCAAGAAGACAGGACCCACAGGTTGGGAGTAATTCATAATCACTAACTTTGAGAATTTTCTTTTGTGTCAACTTGTTTATTCTGTTCTTATTAATATGACTTAACCTACAATGCCAAAGGTAGATAGCGGAGACATTACTAATTCTAAGATGTTTGTTGAATGTGTACATTACACTAATAGATTGTGACAATATATAAATATCTTGTTCAGTTATCCATTCATCACATTAACACCATTCATAATGATATTAAAATTATTTTTTTTATTAAAATTTCATAACCATACATGGCTAAAAGGCCTACAAAAATAATATTCAATAAAAAAGAAGGACAAAAGTGACATTCACTTAGAACAATTACATTAGACTTGAATACAAGCTTAATAGTCCCTAACACTAGAACTGAAACTGATCTTCTATCTCCAACATTAAGGAACATTTCGCCTTCTTCAAATCTTCTACTGAACTGCAGATCCTGCAATGAATTATAAATATTAAAAGGGCTTTCAATATCTAATACCCAAATAGTAAAATCATAAATTGAGAAATTACAAGTTGTTATCATATAATTACCTTGTCCTGCAACAACTTGCTTCTTTCTCAGCTTGTTCGGATCCAGAGAGGTAATGTATTAAGGATAATTCTTCTTTTAGTACCCCTACTTCTTGTAGTAGAAGCATTCTGCCTGACTCTGTTCAGACTTGGGTTTCTTGATCTGATAGGGTTTGGGTGCCCCAACACTTTGCATCCTTTTCTTATTCTTCTTGTTCTTCTTTCCTTTCTTAAAGGGTCGACATCCAAAAGAAGACCCTCCAACAATATTCATCGACTCCTTGTGGAGCTGGTGATCCTTCTTAAAGTTTCGCAGCAACACCAACAAACTATGATAGTTGACTACAGACTTTGTCATTCGAAAATGAGTAAGAAAAGGAAGGTAGAACTTGGGCAGAGAGTTCAGAATAGCATCTTTCCCCAACTGTTCATGCAGAAAAAAGTCGAGCTTGCTTAGGTGCTCAATCATCTCGATTATGTACAATACATGATCAGTGACTGATGCTCCTTCCCTCATTCGAGCATTGAAGATGGCACAACTAGTCTTGTGCCTCTCAATATCATCGGGTGTGCCAAAGAACTCGTTCAATATTTGCAACATGTCCTGTGGTAGAATATTCTCGAAACGATGGTTGAACTCATCATTCATTGCCGCCAGCATAATACAATGAACCATAGTTCGATCGTTGAGCCACTTATGATAAATCTCTCTAACCGTGCTACGTGCGTTCGGAGCTGGCTCCTCGGATGTTGGATCTGTCAACACATACAAGATCCATTCATGCTCCAAGATAATTTTGAGCTTTTGATACCAGTTATCAAAATTTGGTCCCATCAGTTTATCACTATCTAATGTGATCAGAGCGACAAAGTGGTGGCCATAACTACAAAAGAAAAACCAGAACCCAATTAGTATATAAATTGATTAAGCCTAAAGACATGGATTTTAGTCTAATGGTTCTCCCACTATTTTATTCGAATTGATAGCCTCTACCTTCAATTCGAGGAATTACACTAATTTCTTAGTGGATACTAAAATCCACGTAGACTGCACATGGGCTTGAGTGTGGCTCGACCAACCCTTGTGCACCTATAGATAGATTTTTAACTAATTGTTTCACCAAACAATTTCTAGTATTCAATTTTGCCTCAAACACCTCTTCAGCAGGCGTGTGGCGCCTCCACTGAAAGTTTTGGTTAGGTCCAACCATTAACATACCAGAATTTAGTGTATCTAACAAACGAGTGATCAGGCCCGAGTGTGGCTCGACCAACCTGACCATTATCAGAAAGACACAGCTAAATCAACATATTATGAATGATAATTCTGACAGCTAGATGAGCATCAAGCGTGTGGTGCCTCCAATGATCATCTAAACTATTGGACTCATTATCATCCAACTTAATAGGAGGCTATGATCTAGTTATCACCATAACTATTTTATTTTTAGGGATCTAACAATTTTAGAGGATTTAATTAGTTGAATTGAGAGAAGAGAAAAGACTTAACTAGTTAATCTTAATCCTCCCACTGACTTCACCAAGTCAAATTAAAGAAGATTAGGCAAAAGCTGGTCCAACCAACCAGTCATAAATCCTCCTACTGACTTTACCAAGTCATGAAGAGGACTCAAGATAAGTTGAACTAAGGGCACCTAAATCAATCATACTGATTTTCTAGTTAGCATGGGTCAACTCCAATCATTAAGTAATCTAACTAAAATATGATTTACCATGTTGGCTAGGTAAGTGAGATCGGTGGAAGGGATATGTCATTAACTCGACATAGACTCAATCTATGTGAGTAGCTCCCAATTAATGATCACTGATCAAAGCTGCCATACTTACCTTAGACACCAACTAGTTAGTCATTTTCAATTTGATCAACTTATAGACTTAGATTTGACCACAGAGCTACGATCAAAGTTCATATTGGTCTAATCAAAGACTTGAACTTGACCAACTACAACTATTAAAATTGATCAAGAAAAGAAATTGATCCAATCAGAATTCACTTTTAATTAAATTTGATCAATTACTAACATGATCCATTATCAATGATTTCTAACCCGAAATCTAACCCAGTTAAATGGACTTGACTCGAGCTAACCCATTAACCCATGAATTATAAAATTAATGCCTTAGATCTTTGATTCTCAAATCTAGATCGCTTAATTCTCAATTAAGTTTTAGACTAACATGGGTTCGGGTTCGGTGTTTGAAATAGTTTTTAGTTTTATAAAATATTTTTTACAATCAATCATCTAATGATCAAGACTCTAATTTTAGATCTAATATATATTATTTTAAATTTAAAATAAAATTTTAAATTTTTTTTTATTGTTCATCATCATGAAAAAGATCACGCAGTATCCCTACACGTCATAAGAGATCCCATCGAATGAGTAAATAGGATTGTGAAATCCTGATTTCTCCTATGATCGGATGGCTATGAGGATTTATCCAATCAGATTACTATACTACTCAGATTTAAAATTAATTATTTAGATTTAATCTAAATAATTAAAATCAAATTATATGTAAAAAGTTCATGTTATAAGAAACCTTGCTCTGATACCATCTGAAGGAAAAACAGATAGTTCAAAGCATATATTTTTAAATTTTATAATAAAATAATAAAAGATTAAACACTTTAATCTTTTAAACATATCTTAGATCATATCTAAACTATCACTAAGGATCTATGATATAAAAAATTTACATATAAAATATAATATAAAATAAAAAACTGCATCGATCACATCGATACCTTGAATCTGATCTATCCTTTAGATCATATTGGTTGAGTTCAGAACTCATCACCTTTTTATGAGTTGATGATCTCTGCTGCTGATAGATATGGTACAAAGCTCACTAAAAGAAAATAGCCTTTTTGCGATGATATTTTTTACGACAGAAATCTTTCCATCGTAAAAAAAACTATTTACGATGTAATATAATTTCCATCGATAAAAAAAAAATATTTACAATGATTTCATTATTTCATCATTAATAAAGAATATTAGTGATGAAAAATAGAGTTTCATCATAAATAAATATTTATTTTTGATAATTTTTTCATCATAAATAATAAAATATTATTTAAATTTTAAATATTTAAATATTACTGATGAAAATATTTTCATCATAAATAATTCAAATTTTTATGATGAAAAGTGCTTTTCTATTGTAAATAACCTTTATTTATGACTAAAAATTTTTATCACTAATATTTAAAGAGAAATAAAAAATTTAAAATATCAAATATTATAGATTATTTATGATGTAATTTTTTATCATAAATAATTTAATTATTTATGACAAAAATACTATTTGTGTCACAAATAAGCCTTATTAACGATGAAACTTTTCATCGTTAATATTTAAAAAAGTTAAAAAATTTAAAAATATAAAAATTAAAGATTATTTATGATGAAATAAAATATGTCATAGATAACATAAATATTTATGATAGAAAATAATTTTTTCATCACCAAACATTGATCATTTACGATAAAATTTTTTATCACTAATATATGAAAAATAAAAAAAAATTAAAAATTTAAAAGGTAAGCTATTTATGACTAATAAAAATATTACATCACCAATAATTGATTATTTATGATAAACTACCTTCATCATAAATAATTAGAAAAAACTAAAAATTTAAAAATTACAGAATATTTATGATAAAAACTTTACGTCATAAATAATCAACTATTTATGATGAAAATTTTATTTTTTATCAAAAAATCACTATTTATTTATGATGAATATTTTTTATCACTAATATATGAAAAATAAAAAAATTAATTTTCAAAAATGACAGTATTAGGGATGTAAAAAATTTTCATCATAAATCATTAAGCGCATTTGTGATGGAAAATTTTTTTTTCATTGCTAATAAACTTATTTTAAAAATTTAAAAATAAAAGATAATTTATGATAAAATTTTTTTATCATAAATAATCCACTATTTGTGATGCTAAATTGAATAACCATCGCAAAATCGTTGCTTATTTACAACGTATACCTTTCATTATCATTATTTAAAAAATAAAAAAATTTAAAATTTCAAAAACTAGATTATTAGTGATGGAATAAAAGATTTTCATTGCTAATGGCTTTTTTAATGATGAAAAATTTTGTCACTAATATTTTAAAAATTTTAAAAATTTTAAAAAACTTTTTTATTGAAGGATGTTTAGATATATTATATTAAATTTTTTGTATTTATAAAAATAAATATTAGATAATTTTTAAAAAATAATATGTGCATAAGAAAAGTATGTAGAATATCAAGATGAATATGTAGTAATATAAAAAAAATAATATTAAAAAATATTAAAAAAATTATTTTTTTAACAAAAACTAAATTGATTTCAATTTAGGATCTATTTGAATGGTTGGATTCAAAATATTATGAAACTCAAAAATCAGTCTTAGACAATGGTAAAATAGGCCAAGCTCAACTTATAATTCTATATATTTGGTGCTTGGGTCATGCATCTCATAGAATTTTAGGCTCAATTATTTAAATAAATGCTTAATTGGATTCAAAGTTGCAAGCCACAAGCATATGCTGGTCACTTCAAGGCCTAGATGGGATCATCCAACCCACATGCACACGATTATATACAATTTAAAATACTAGGGATCTAATCAAAACTTTAACCTGAAAAATCCCAAACTGATGATCTGGTTCCTTGTCTAATTCATGGTTTCGAAGTCTAGAAAAATACCTATATTAAGCATAAACAATAGAACAAGCAGCCAAGCTAAACAACACTATCTCTAATAAGATTTTAGTTAATAGTAGGCGTGGCCGATTAAGGTAGAGCTATGTTATGGAAGACGGCAACATCATTACTCTAGAAGGACAATAATATCTAAAAATTACCTTCTACTATCGACGTTCTTGAACAGCAAGGCTGGATACTGGAAAAAGAGTTTTACATTTATAATTACTTTATTCTATCCATCTCTATCTTATTTATAACATAAAATTTAAGAATCTCAAGCTGTATGCTTTAATATTATTTCTCAAAATTTTTAAATATCCTCGTATCTGTCGACCATTAGAACTTTTTAAAATTACCACAATATTTTAAAAAAAATTAACACAAATTTTTTTAAAAAATAAAAATTTCTTTTTTCAAGAATTATTAGTGATGAAAAAGATTTTTCGTCACTAATAATGTAATTAATGACAAAAATTTATCATCGTAAATATCTTTTTTGTTGGAAAAACTTTTTTACCGAAAAATATTTTGGCAAGAACTATTAGCGATGGAAAATTTTCATCGTTAAAAATTTATTAGCGATGATACCTATGATTTCATCGCAAATAATATTTTTGGAGGGGGGAAATAATTTTCTCAGCGAGAAATTTTTTTTTGATGGGAACTATTAGCGATGAAAAATAGTTACGTCGTCAATAACATTATTAGCAATGAAAAAAAAAATTTCATCATAAATTATTTTTTTGTTTAAATTATTAGCGATGAAAATTTTTATTAGCGATGAAAATTTTCGTTGCTAATACATCGCATCCTGTCAAGTCCCATCTAAAACCTATTTTCTTCCCCGATGCCCCCCCACTGTGCTTTCGCGTGCTCCCCCCCACATCCCCCTCTCTACTTTGCTCCCTCTCCTGGCCACCGAGTTCACCGCCATCGCCGTCGCTGTCACAGTCACGTCCGCCGATAAAGTAAGCTGTCTTTGTTTTTTTTGGGGCGGGTTCTTGGGCCATCGATGGGCCGTCGGGGATGGGGGAGATGCCGGTGGGGACGGGCCGGGCCGGCGAGGATGGGGTCAGGCCAGCGGTGCCTGCGTCTGCCATCGGTAATCCATCTTTGTTTTTTTTTGTTCTTTTATCGGGCCATTGGGCTGGCGTGGACGGTGCCGGGGCTCTATCGGGCCGGCGTGGACAGGTGGGCCGGGTCGGGCCTGGTCGGGCCGGCATGGATGGGGCCGACGGACATGGGGACAGGTGGGTCGGGGCCGACGGGCATGGGGACGGGGATGGGTGGGTCTGGTCGGGTTGGGTCGGGCCGGCGTGGATGGGGCCGGACTGGCGGAGATGAGGTCGGGGTGGGTCATCAGGGACAGGGCCGGGGTCGGGCTGGTCCGATGGGCCGGGTCAGGCCGGGGTGGGTCGGGTCGGGTCCAGGTCGGTTTCGGGTAGGGCCGGGGCTTGTGGGGATGGGTCCGGGTCTGGCCGAGGCCGACGGGGATGGGGCCGGGCCGGCGTGGATGGGGCCGGGGCTGGTGGGGATGGGGACGGGGCGAGTTGGACCGGGTCGGGCCAACATGGAGGGGGATGCATATTATTTGATTAATTATTTAATTAATTATTTGATTAATTATATTTATTGCATATTATTTTTTAATGTTATGGCTGAAATTATTTAATTATTTGATTAATTATTTTTTTCATTAACACAATGCATATTGCTGTTACTTGTTACAATTTAATTATTTTATATGCTATTTTGTATGTTGCTAAAATTATAAATATAAAAAGTATTTTTATTTTAGAGCAAACTCTATTAAAATTTTTGATGAAAAAATTTTAATACGAAGTTATTCTTTTTTGATAAATTAGAAATCCAACTTCGAATGCATATTCAAAGATGGTAGTTAAATTGTATTGAGCTGTAGATTTTTGTTCAAGAAACGATCTTCATCGAGATCAAATCTTGGATATCCCATATTCAGATTTTTTTAAAAAAATATTATTATTATTATTAATAATAGTTGATATTTTATTTCATTATGTGGTATTCAGTAGTTATCTGTCCATTGTTTTCTAGGTATATGGTGGATAGAGTGCGTAAGCACCATATCCACATCGTATCCTTGGAGAACCATGGGGAGGTGCTGCTGAAATTTTTATCAAAATGAGACAAAATATCCACTAATAACAATAATAAGATTATTATTTTTCTGAAAGGGATAGGGCCACACCTGTTAGTAATGATTTGAAATGGATAGGATCCTGCATGTTTACTTCATTAAATTGATATAACATATTTTCTATGTTACTGTTCAGTCTGTGTTTTTTAATATGTATTGTTTTGTATAAATTGATCCAGATCTGGATCTGGATCAAAATTTTGGCTGAAATTCGAAACATGATTCAGTCCGAAATTCAGATCGAGATCCAGAATACTACTGAATATTTTTTTGATTGTTAATGATTTTATGTTTGTTGTTAGATGGATATTAACAAAAATTGGATGAATGCTAGAGTTATTTTTTTGTCTGAATATCGAAAAAGAGTTCAAAATTTTATTGAGTTTGCACGACATAAGGCTGACAGTGCTCATCAGATAAAGTGTCCATGTAAGAGATGTGTCAATTTGGTAAATCATCACATAACACTTGTTGAGGAGCATCTGCTATAATATGGTATGGATAAGAAGTATACTTGTTGGATATGGCATAGGGAGGGTGATCCGAATGAAGTGGTGCGCGATGATGATGATACTGAAGATAATAGTGATGCTGGTGGACCTGTCAAACATAGTGGTATAGGAGAATTGTTAGATGATTTACATCAAGGTGCTTATTCAAATATACGTATGAGTACTACTGCATCTGAAAGAAATTTGAATCATGAACATAATATCCGACTTGAGGTGGAAGGAACTTCTGAACAGTTTGCAAAGCTTGTAAGGGATGCACGAGAGTCACTCTATCCAAATTGTATAAAGTTTTTTAAGTTAGAGTTTTTGATAAAATTACTTCATATTAAAATCGTAAATCGATGGAGTCAGAAGTCATTTGATCAAATTTTAACATTGATTAAAGTAGCTCTTTCTGATGAAGAGAGACTTCCAAAATTATATTCTGAAGCAAAAATATACATGCCGGAAATGAGACTTGACTATATTCCTATACATGTCTGCAAAAATGACTGTATATTATTTTATAAGAATAACGAACAAGTAACTAAATATCCGAAATACAGTGAGCCTCGATACAAAATCGATAATAAGAAAGCAAAGAAGATACCTCAAAAGATTTTGAGATATTTTTCATTGATTTCAAAACTTCAAAGGTTATATATGTCCACAAAGACAGCTGAAGAAATGAGATGGCATTATGAGCAGCGGATTCTAGAGGAGAATATACTTAGCCACCCAACTGACTCCTTAGTGTGGAAAGACTTCGATGCAAAGTATCCACACTTTGCGAGTGACCCGCACAATATCCGGCTTGGTCTAGCGATAGATGGATTTAATTTCTTTGATAATCTGAGTATCTCTTACAGTATGTGGCTTGTGATGCTAGTTGTATATAATGTGTCACCTTGAAAGTGCATAAAAGAACCATTTATTTTTATGTCACTGTTAATTCTTGATCTGAAAGCACCAGATAATGAAATTGATGTATATCTACGATCTTTAATCGATGATCTAAAAGAGCTATGAAAAAATAGGGTACAGACATATGATTCTATGAGTTGAAGTAATTTTAAGTTGCATGCTTCGATTCTATGAATCATAAATAATTTTTTTGCATATGAAAATTTATCTAAATGGAGCACCAAAGGATATCTTGCATGTCCAATATGCAATAGGGATGCATCCTCTTTATATTTAAAGCACGGACAAAAAATATGTTTCATGGGTCATCGACGGTTTCTTCCTACTAATCATTCTTGGAGGATCCATTATAACCAATATTTTGATGGTAAGTCCGACCGACGTCCACCACCTGAGGAGTTAAGTAGAGCAGAAATTTTAGAACAACTTCAAGTCATTGAAAATGTTCAATTTGAAAAAATATCAGATACTCGTAAGTGGAAGCGTACTGAATCTGAGCTGAATTAGATGAAGCAAAGCATCTTTTCAAACTATCATATTGAAAATAACTACTACTTCATCATAATCTGGATGTAATACACATTGAAAAGAATATTTGTGATAATATCATCACTATTGTATTGAACATCCCAGAAAAAATAAAAGATAGTACAAAAGCTCATCTTGATTTACAAAAAATAGGAATCCGATTGGAATTGCATTTAGTTCGTTGAGGTGAGAGATTTTTTATGCCACCTACATATTATTCGCTATTTGATGAGAAAAAAAAGAATTTTTGTGGATGGTTCAAAACTGTAAAATTTTCTGATGCATACACTTCAAATGTATTGTGGTGTGTTGGGAACAACGACGGCAATATCTCCGGCATGAAAAGTCATGACTCCCATGTGATGATGCAACGTTTGCTTCCTGTGGTTATGCGTGGCTATTTGGGTGATGATGTTCCAACTGCATTGATTGAGCTGGGAGTGTTCTTTCGAGAACTGTGTTATCGAAGATTGAAGATTAACTTGCTTGAGAGATCAGAGAAGGATATCGTACTCATTCTTTGTAAGTTAGAAAAAATATTTCCACCATCATTTTTTGATGTTATGGTGCATCTGACTATTCATCTTCCAAGGAAAGCTCTTTTGGCCAGACCGGTACATTATCAATGAATGTATTCTATTGAAAGGTAAAGAAATTATACATACTTTGTCATATCAATTATAAGATATAAATATATTTTTAAAATTTAAATTTATTTTTATTGATAGATTTTTGTGTACCTTAAAAAAATATGTGCGCAATAAAGTAAGGCCTGAAGGGTCTATAGCGGAAGCATATATAGCTACCGAGTGTGTCACATTCTGCTCGATGTATCTTGATGATATCGAAACAAGATTCAATCGTACAGATCGTAACACAAACTATGAATGGGGTGACAATGAACCGACGTTGTCTATATTTAAACAAATAGTTCGATCTATTGATGCAAGGAGATATGAATTTATAGACATGAACGAGCTATCCAAGGCACACTTTTATGTTCTAAAAATTGTGAAGAAATTGAAGATTTTATTGAGTAAGTACCATCTTACCATACTATTTAATGTTTAAAAAATTTTTTCGTGTCAATGTAAAATTAAAAATCATAACTTCTTGCAGTGAGCATAGGAATATACTATGTAGAGAGAATAATACGGATGTCGATGATCAACATAGGAGAAAATTTACAAAATGATTTGATGATCCTGTAAATTACATTAGTGATACATTATTTATTTACTTATAAATAATAGTATTTGAACCAACATAATTTTTTATCTTATGATGTAGATGAAATATAAGTATTTTAATAAAAAAATGGGTGTGACCGATGAGTTGCATGATTTAGCATATGGTTTCGATCGAAGGATTAATCACTATGCATCCTGTATTATTGGAGGAATAAAATTTCACACAAAGATGCTTGAGATACAACGACGGACTCAGAATAGTAGGATTGCTACAACAGGATATGAAGAAGAAGAAGAGATTGATTATTATGGTGTACTAGGAGATATCATAGAACTGAAGTATGGATCTAGTAATTCTGTATTTTTGTTTCAGTATGAATGATGGGATATTAGTAATAAAAAGATCGATATTCATATCAATTCACAATTTATCAGTATAAATTTTACATGAATATGGTACCAAAATGAGCCGTATATATTTACAACTCAAGCGAAACAAGTAATATATTTGAAAGATCTAAAGTATCAAGGTAATTAACATGTTGTACAAAAAATAACACCTAGAGATGTATATGACATACCAACCCGATTAGAGATGGATGAAAATTTAGATTTACATGAACAGGAAGCATTTCAACAAGAAGAACAAATATTAGCCAAGCTTTTGGTTGATAAAGAACGTGTAACGATACCTTTAAATAGGGCTGATCTACTGTCCAACGAAGTTGAAACTGATTTTGTATTTAATCTTAATGAGTCGAAGGGTGACGATCCATTCATAAATGATGATGAGATAGAAGACGACATATATATCGATTACTATAATTCAAAAGAGGATTTACACATCGAAAAAGATATGAATATTGATGAGTAGATCTATATTCTTCGTTCAATCTTGTCTTGCAATAATGGTATGCGATATAATTATATTCATTAGAATGTTATTTAATTTCTATTATTATTATTCAACATTATATTTATTTATATCTCAATTATTGCAGATATGGTACCAGAAGACAGATGATGACATTCGCGTTCACAGTCTACCTCGGAGGTTGAGGCACCTTCACCGATCTCCGTTGCCACACCGACTCCACTGTTAAAGGATCCCAGTGAGGTGGGTCCTAGTGAGATGGGTCTCAGTGGTATTATTATACTTTTTATATAATAAAATTTAATTTTTTTATTTAGATCATACTAATGATTTATTTATTGTTGTTTCAGATCAGTCATCATCGGTAGTGAGGTGAGGGCAAGGTCCATTGAAGAACCTTGCTCTAGAGCATTGGAGATGCGAGCACCCAAGACAGCATCTCTGAATCGAGATACCAGCCGGCTACACCAGATCTGTTAGGGGATGGTGCAAGCCATGACAGACTGAGCTGGGCAAATATGTCGTAGTTATGCCCCTGTGATGCTCTTCGATTGGCGTCACATTCTACCGGCTCAGAAAGAGATTTTCTACACCCACTTACAGATAAAATAAATTATATTGTAAATATCTACTTTGTATAGTATTCTTCTAATATTTGTTATTGGTAGGATGTAT
The DNA here is from genome assembly GCF_000442705.2 of Elaeis guineensis. Taxonomy (NCBI): domain Eukaryota; kingdom Viridiplantae; phylum Streptophyta; class Magnoliopsida; order Arecales; family Arecaceae; genus Elaeis; species Elaeis guineensis. Next base: position 94,283,769 of record NC_025993.2, on the reverse strand, counting down.
TCGATATCGTTGATTTTGGGGAGGATCGTGTGAGGCGAGCCATCGACACTCATCTATCCTTGAGTTTCAAGGATTATCGCCATCACATGCATCAGCATTAGTACCGGATGGTGCAGGATTATGGGAAGGAGGCAGCGTGGCAGCAGTCCTATGACAGCATCACCATGGATGATTGGATTTCCATATGCCGGCAGTATGAGGATCCGGCAAATCAGATTACACATCTAAATTTTTTTTTAGAGTTTAATGACTGAATCATTTATTCTTAAATTAAATTTGTTATCTACTAGTTTGACTGGTAATTTTACACAGATGATGTGCCCAGAATACGGTAAATCGGGCGAGACAGATCATGCCGCATTATGGAGGTTTGAGATCGTTCGCTCGTCACATGGATCACATGGTAGGTAATTTTTAATTTTTAATTAGTATTTAATTTTTTAATTATTTAAAATTTTTTTAATTAATTTTTAAATTACAAAGAGATACTGAGAGTGACGAGCTTCTTGGTAGGATCGATATCTACCAGCGGAGCCACCAGCGACGGTCGAGGGAGTGGACGACAGGGAGCCAGGAGCTCTTTGTAAGTTTTTTTAATTATTTTTTCATTCACAGTCTGATTTTTATTAAAAAATTAAAATAATTTTAATTTTAATTTTGAAGATCGTATGACAGACATGAGATCCCAGTCTAACCCTGAGGGCTCGACCGCACCCACAGATGATGAGATCTGTGATCAGGTGCTCGGTATGAGATCCTGTTATGTTAGAGGTCTAGGGTATGGGATCACTGCTCCCTCATCCTCACGCTCATCTAGGACTGACATCCATTCTACGTGCGAGGCTCGACTAATGGAGATACAGAGACAGACTGTCGAGGATCGACAGCAGGCTGTCATAGATCGACAGCAAGTTGAGCACTAAGCTCAAGAGTTGGCTGCATACGTCGATGAGTATCAGCAGCTCCAGATCCAGATGATGGAGCAGATGGCACAAATGGAGTAGACGATACAGCTGATGAGATAGTAGCAGACCGGTCCGAGCTCCGTCGAGTGCTCTCCATCCCCAAATCATTCTCCAGATGCCGACATTTGATGGATTATTGATGTATTTTTTTTATTTCAAATATCTTATAATTTTAATTTAATATAATAAAATAATAAATTTATTTATCAATTTATTATGTAAATTTTTTATTTTAATTTTTTAATTTATAAAAAATATTATACATATAAATTAAAAATATATATTCATAATTTTTTTTAAAAAAATATGACTAAATTATTAGCAATGAAATTATTCACGATGAAAAATTCATCACCAAAAATATTTTACTAACATAATTTAATTTTTTAATAAATATATAATTAACAGTGATGAAAATTTTTTTATCATAAATAATTATTAACGATGTAAATATTCATCACAAATTGAATTATTTACGATATAATTTTTCATCGTTAATATTATTCAATTTTATTTTTTTAAATTTTTTTATTAAATTAATAATGATAAAAATTTTTCATTGTAAAAAGTATTTTTTGCGACGTAAACTTTTAGTCGCTAAAACTTTAGAATTAATAGTGACAAAAATATTTTTGTCGCTATTAATTTTTTATTTATTCGTGATGGTATAATTCATCGTAATTTTTTTTTATGATTAAATTTTTTTATCTTTTACTTTTAACAATAAAAAATATTCATCATAAATATTTTTTATTAGTGACAAATTTTTTTTTCCATCATAAAAGATTATCAACGATGCGATTATTGACGATGAAATATTAGCGATAAAAATTTCATCGCTAATATATATTAGCGATGAAAATCGGTTATTAGTGATGAAAACTTTTTATCACTAATAACCTATTTTGTTGTAGTGGCTTTCACTGATGTCGAGCAGCCGCACAGGTCGTCCGACCTCTACAGATCGTCCACTCGAAGCCCTGATCGGATCTTCCTTTATGGGAGTGCTAGCTCGTATCGAAGGCTCTGGATGGCTGATCCAAGCTTCTTTCTTTAGATCTACTGGACTCCTCTGGATCAGAAGATGAAGCTTTACGAGGAGATGGTGGTGTGGAAGATTGGACAAGACTCACTTTTATATTTTCTTCTCACAAAACCTAGAGTTGAAACCCTAGACCTACAGCACATGCCCGAGAGGAAGAACACTTTCTCTTTTTCTCATACATGGAAGCTCAACCCACTCTCAACTTTTCATGTCCCCACTCTCAAGTTTCTCATGCCAAAAATCACTCTTAATCTCATACAAAACTGATCTCCTTTTAAGGTTGGTGTCCCATGAAAGATAAGGATAAGAAAAAGGTAGTTTCGGTTCAAATTCAAATATTGGTTGATCCTTATCACCAATTCAAATCATATTTGTATTAAATTTTGAACCAAACTTTATCCTCATTTTATGAACTCAGAGAGGAGTCGGCCAACATTAGAATGGTGTAAAAAATCTCATGCAAAAATACTTTATGCGTGGAGAAAGGTGGTGACGTGAAGAGGAGAGTCTAACTCAATTGGACTCTAGGTTTTCATTTAAATTCAAACTCATTTGAACTCAAATTTAAACCAACAAATTTTTAATTTAAAAAAAATTAGATAAGAATGTAGAAAAGGCTTTTGGGCATGAAAAAAATCATGTAAAAATATTTCTCACGTGAAGAATAAGGGGTGTAGAGAAAGGAGGTGCAAGGGATTCGAATTCGAATTATTTTCTTATCTAATTAGATTCTTAACCCAATCAAATTAGGTTAAATCTAATTAGATCACTAAAGCTAATCTAATTAGATAGTAAATAGCTTTGATTAAATCTTAATCAAATTAAAAATTAATCAAGTTCAAATCCTGATCATATCAGAAATCAAACATCCTTAGCGATTAGGTCATCTCATAACCTAATCAGATCAAACCAAATTGAATCCAATTCAATTAGATTTGATTTGATCCAAAACTTAATGCTCAATCAAATTAAATTAATTAATAATCTAATTATTAATTAATTCTTCTATAATTCATCAACAATTAGCGAATTGATTTATTATAATTTTTGCATAGGGTTAATCATCAATCGAATTGACTGTTTTACCCTAAAATGATTCTTAATTGTTGATCCATCATATGATTAGTTAGAAATTTCTTTTGAATGTGACCTCATAGGTTCGAACCTAATCTGATAGTATAAGAACAATCTTCCTATACCAATCAAAGTGACCATCTAGTAATGATACCCGATGTTTGGATAGGTCGAAAAATTGCAAAGCATCGTTCAAGAATCTATTGGCATATAGTTACCGTATAATTCATCCCTTTGACCCAAATGCTCAAAGTGACCAAGGTTTAACTGTCAACCCTGATATGGTCATCTTTTTCAAAATTCATCACATGGATTACCCTGATCAAGGTTTTACTGAATTGAAATACACTGATACATTAACTCCTACTTATTTGAAGGGGTCAATTCTATCTTGACTCACACACTGATTTCGCAAGTACTTGACTGTGCCTAAAAATCTTTCATCACTGAATTAAAAATTTAGATAGTCCGTTATTAAAGTACAGTGAGTTGCTTGCAAGTCACCATGGTGATCTCAAGTTGGAGGGATACTCATACCCATATCCTCCGTGAGCTACTCTTGATAGTAGAGTGCTCAACAATTGATCACGTTCAGTCAGATGTACTCCTACATCTCACTAGCATGCCATACCAGTATCTCCACACTCCTTAATTAAGAGGACAACCAACATACATGGCACACAATGACCTATACTTGTATAGCTATCATTCTAATAATAGTATATTGTTGCTCCAAGAATTGATTTTGATGATCGTAAATCATTTGAGGGGACTACTAATGAGGTTCTTATCTTTGAAGAATATTTTTGTGATATTTCAAATAGTCCAAAAGATTGGGTCTAAAAAGACTCATCAAGTGTGCCAAAGTTGAAGTTTCTGCAATTTAAAAAAATTTTTGAAGCCTCTTGAGAGTGTCGAATTAATGCGAATCTATTTGAGAATCTTTGAAAGTATTCTGATAAGTTTCAGATCTTAAATGTATGAAAAATTAGGTTGGTACAAAATGGGGCGACCCATCTAGGTCATCCCCTTTCATTAGATAGCCGGCACATATTGTTTTGACTCATGGCACATAGTGAGACGACCCATATGGGATGACCTATGCAGTGGGGAGACCCATATGGGATGACCCCTGAGACCCTAAGACCAAAATAAAAAGTTAAATTTTTTGTCTGGCCAATTAGGATGCCCCATGGGATGTCCCATTCTGGTGAGCACGCGTAACGACTAGTTTTTAGCCCATTTTTGATGTATTTAATACGCATTAAATACTCTTCAATGTCTCTAAACTGATACTAAGATATTTTTAAGTGCAAATGGTGATTATAAATACTCTCTTGAAGTGAAGAATTATAAGTTTACAAGCATTCGAAGCTCACATCCGTAAAAAGTTCAAAAATCTCTAAAAGAGAGGAAAAGAAGCATTCAATCAGCTCACCAACCACTCTCCAGCTGCAATCAAGTGTGCAATTCATTGAGGGTGTTCAGCAAAAGCTTCTTCTCCTTAAGTATTATATTTTTATTACATTTATTGTATTCATTTAAGAGAATTTTATGCTAAAATTTATGTACCCTATTTTTCTTATATTGTATTTTGGGTTTTTGAGTTTTGGGGGGTTTCAAAACTTGGTTGGGTTGATCTGAATCTGAATCAGATTGTTGAGGGTTGGCTTGTATCCGAAAAATAAGTATTCTTGCTTGGATAGTAAGGGTTGGGGTTGTCCGACGTCTTATATTTTTAAAATCTTTTTAGTAAATTGAATTCTCAAGTAGGGACTTGAGGAGTGGATGTAGGTGCAAGATTGGCACCGAACCACTATAAATTTTTTATGTTTATTGTACTTGCATCTCTTTATTATTTCTTGTACTTTATACTTGCTTACCTATCATTTGTGTTTGATTTTATTTTCATTGTAAATCAACTCACTCCACTCAACACTTTAGCACATTACTTAAGTGCACCAATCCTAAAAAATTTTAAAAAAACCCAATTCATCCCCCCTCTTGGGCTCCATATCTGGACAACAAGTGGTATCAAAGTCTGATGTTCTAGTTCTTGCTTGATTTAACCATCAAGAGCCAAAGGTCTATGGCAGTCCAATTTGGCACATCCCTAGCCAAGGGGCAATCCACAAACCAACCTTCACTTTTCAATGGATCAAACTACACTTATTGAAAAGTTCGAATGAGAATTTTTATTCAAGCACTTGACTATGATATATGGAGTATTATAGTAAATAGACCACACACACCCACTAAATTGATTGATGATGTGTCCTCCCTAAGCTGGAAGGTGAATGGGATGAATTTGATAAGAAAATAGCTCAGCTCAATGCTAAAGCCATGAATATTTTATATTGTACTTTAGATATAAATAAATTTAATCATATTTTTACTTGTAATTCAGCTAAAGAAATTTGGGATAGGTTAGAAGTTATACATGAAGGTACAAACCCAATAAAAGAGTCTGAAATCAATATGCTTGTACACAACTATAAATTATTTAAAATGAAACCTGAAGAGTCAATAATTTAAATGTTTATCCATTTTACTGACATCATAAACGGTCTGAAAAGTCTTAGCAAATGTTATTCTAATAGTGATCTTATGAGAAAAGTGCTCAAGTTTTTATCAAGATCGTGGGAGGCAAAGGTTACTGCAATCTAAGAAGCCAAAGTTTAAATACTCTACCATTGTAGGAGCTACTTGGATTCCTTATGACTCATGAGCTGACCATGAAGCAACACTCTAAGGAGGAGATATGAAGAAAGAAGACTATTGCTCTCAAGTCGATAGCTCAAGAAGAAGAAGATATAGAAAAATTAGAGAACAGTGAGGAAGATGAGGATTTGGCCCTAATCACCAGAAAATTTAGATGCTTCATGAGGAGGAGACAAGGGATCAAGAGAAGACCACCAGCTAAGGGAGAGTCGAGTAAGAAAAAAGAAAAAGAACAGTCCATCATTTGTTATGAGTGCAAGAAGTCGGGCTACTTCAGATCAGAATGTCTCCAACTCAAGAAAGGTCAAATGAAGTTCAAGAAGAAAAAGACTATGATGGCTACATGGAGCGACAGTGATGACTTCATCACAGATGAAGAATCTCATGAAGAAGCCAACTTGTGCCTTATGGCACATGAAAATGAGATAACCTCCGAAACTCAAAATAAATTTTCTTATGATGAACTGTAAGAAGCTTTTCATGAACTTTTGGATGATCTAAAAGAATTAGAAATAAAAAATAAAAATCTGAAATTAAGAAACCAAGTTTTAGCTAAAGAAAAAGAAGAAGTTGATAGCAAAAATAAAGAATTAAAAATAAAGAATCAATCTCTATTAAAAAAAGATGAAATTTCAAGCCTAAACAAAACTCTTGTAAAAAAAAATCAAAAACTAAAGGAAGAAGTAACCAAGTTGAAACCTATAGTTGATAGATTTACATTACATTCAAACAAACTTCAGATGATCATTGATAGTCAAAAAGTTGTATATAATATAATCGGATTTGGCTATAATACTTTTAAAAAATAAAAATTTTTAAAAAATATTTTTGTCAATGCATCCATAAGAAATTATCAAATATTACTTGTTTTAAATATGGCAAAGTAGGGCATAAAACTTATTCATATTTATCAAATAAATTTGATGATAGAAATATTAAGAAAATATAGATTTCAAAAGGAATCATTGTAACTAACCCCAAAGGATCCAAGTTAGCTTGGATACTTAAGGTTAAAACTTAACTTTATGTGTGCATGTGTGTCTTGCATCCCAAGTAATAAAATGGAAGTGATATCTTGATAGTGGATGCTCAAGACACATGACTGGTGATGAATCTTAATTCATTACATTGAAAGCCAAAAATGAAGGAATGGTCACCTTTGGAGATAATGGCAAAGGGAAGATCATTGGCATTGGTAATGTTGGTATCACTCTTTCCACTTGTATTGAAAATATATTACTTATAGATAGTATTAAACATAATCTTTTAAGTATTAATCAATTATGTGATAAAGATTACAAAGTAATTTTTAAATCATCTATGTGCATTGTAACCAGTCCTTCTGATGTTAGCACTAGATTCATTGGATATAGGTATGGCAATGTATATATGGTTGATTTGGATAATCTCTCCATACAAAACATGCAATACCTTGTGGCCATGAATGCTAAAATTAATGAAACTAGTTGGCTTTGGCACCGTAGGCTTGCACATATTAGTATGCATACACTTTCTAAAATTATTAAAAAAGATTTAATTTTTGGTTTGTTAAAAATTAATTTTGACAAAGATAAAATTTGTAATGCATGTCAATTAAGTAAACAAATAAGAGTTTCCTTTAAATCTAAGAACATTGTTTTAACTTCTAAACCTTTAGAACTCTTACATATGGATTTATTTGGTCTTATAAGAACAACTAGTCTAAGAGGTAAAAGATATGATTTTATAATTATTGATGATTTTTTGTATTTTACTTGGGTTTTGTTTTTAGCATCTAAGGATGAAGTATTTTGAATATTTTTTAAGTTTTGTCGAAAGGTTTCGAATGAAAAAGATTTATCAATTGTTTCTATTCATAGTGACCATGGCACTAAATTTGAAAATAAAGAATTTAAAAAATTTTGTGATGAAAAAGGCATAGATCATAATTTTTCAGCACTTAGAACACCACAACAAAATAGAGTTATAGAGAAAAAAAATAGAACCTTAGAAGAAATGATCCGTACCATACTATGTGAAAGTAAACTTCCAAAATATTTTTAGGCAAAGATAATTAACACAGTCTGTTACATTTTAAATCATACTTTAATAAGATCAATTTTAAATAAAACACCTTATGAATTACGAAAAGGTAGAAAATCTAATATAGGCTATTTTCATATTTTTGGTTGCTGGTGTTTTGTTTTAAATAATGGCAAAGATAGCTTAGGTAAATTTGATGCTAAATCTGATGAAGCTATCTTTCTTGGCTATTCTACTTCTAGCAAAGTCTTTAGAGTATTTAATAAAAGAACACTAATAGTGAAAGAGTCAATTCATGTAGTTTTTGATGAAATTAATGACCTTCCATCAAGAAAGAGAGAGAGTGCTGATGATGCAGGTATCATAGAACATGGAATGAAAGAGCTCACCATCAATAATTCAAATGAGCGAAACAAGGATCAATTGGATGAAAAACATGAGGATGAAAGCATCAATGATCAAAACATTCAAAAACAACCTCAAGATACAGATAATCTTTCAAAGGAATAGAGATATATCCACAATCATCCTAAAAAATTAATAATTGATGATCCGGTACAAGAAGTAAGAACTAGATCATCTCTTAGAGATGTTTATAATTATATAGCTTTTGTTTCACACCTAAAACTTAAAACAATAGATGAAGCTGAAAAAGATCATAACTGGATAATTGCCATACAAGAAGAGCTAAATCAATTTGAAAGAAATAATGTATGGACATTGGTTGCTAGACCTAAAAATCATCCCATAATAGGAACTAAATAGGTATATAGGAATAAATTAGATGAAGATGAAAATGTAATAAGAAATAAAATAAGATTAATTGCTAAAGGATATAATCAACAAGAAAAAATTGATTTTGATGAAATATTTGCTCATGTTGCTAGACTAGAAGCTATAAGAATGTTACTTACTTTTGCTTATTTTATGAACTTTATATTATTTCAAATGGATGTTAAAAGTACTTTTCTAAATGGTTATATTGCTGAAGAAGTATATATTGAACAATCTCTAAGTTTTAAAAGTCATAAATTTTTAGATCATGTATTTAAATTAAACAAAGCATTGTATAAATTAAAACAAGCTCCTAGGGCCTAGTATGAAAAATTAAATAAGTTCTTATTAGAAAATAATTTTTCAAGAGAAAAAATTGATACAACTCTATTTATAAAAAGAAAAGATAAAAAAATTTTAGTTACATAGATATATGTTGATGATATTATATTTGGATCTACTAATGAAGATTTGTGTCAAGAATTTATCAAGTTTATGCAGGGAGAGTTTGAGATGAGCATAATGGGAGGACTCATTTTTTTTCTCGGACTCTAGATTAAGCAAATAAAGGAAGAGATCTCCATTACCCAAAATATGTACACAAGAGAACTATAAAAGAAATTTAAAATGGAGAGCTCAAAAATTGTAAGTATACCTATGATCCCTTCCTGTAAATTAAAAAAAGATAAACATGATAAAAATATTGATTCAAAGCTTTATAGAGGCATGATAGGCTCTTTATTATATCTTACTGCTAGTAGACCTTATAGAATGTTTAGTGTATACATGTATGCTAGATATCAGTCAAATCTTAGGGAATCTCACTTAAATACTGTTAAGAGAATTTTTAGATACTTAAAAGGAATACAAAATCTAGGACTTTAGTTCTTAAAACAATCTTCTATGGACTTAATAGATTACTCAGATGCAGACTTTGCTGGATGTAAACTAGATAGAAAAAGTACTAGTGAAACTTGTCAATTTTTAGGAATGAACTTAATCTCCTGATTTAGCAAGAAGCAAAATTCGATAGTATTATCTACGATTGAGGCTGAATACATTGTAGCCGGAAGTTGCAGTGCTCAAATCCTATGGATTAAGCAACAACTCATAGATTTTGGTATTGAACTTAAAAACATCCCCATAAGATGTGATAATACTAGTGTCATCAATTTGACCAAAAATCTAATCCAACACTCTAAGTGAAAACACATTGAAATTAGATATCATTTTATAAGAGAATATATTCAAAATAATGATATAACACTTGAATACATAAACACTGAAAAATAACTAACTGATATTTTCACCAAAGTACTAAATGAAAATAAATTTTATGAAATTAGAAAGAAATTGGGCATCTTAGACCCTTCTACTTGAACTTCAATCATAATTTCACTCACAAAATCCTTCTAAAATTTTTTGACTTCATTATCTTAATTTTGGGAGCCATCTATCTTTTTTTTTAATTTTTTTAAGATAATTAAAAAAAATCATCAGTGCTATTTAGATACCTTTTCAGATTTTTTTTCGTTGAAATATTCAATCAAAAATCATACCAAAATTTATCTGGACTTTTCATGACCATATCAACTCAATATGATCCATTTCAAATTTTTTTTCTTGAACTTTTTTTATTTTTAAATATTTTTTCCATTGTCTGATGCAACCTTGGATGGGGCGTCCCATGGGATGTCCTAATTGAACGGGTATGGTCTTTCTCCCTTGAGCCGACCTATTTTCTATTCTATTCAAAACCCATTTGGGGCAACTCTAACCCCAAAATTCTTCCTCTTTCTCTGGTCCCAAATCTAAAAATCCTCTCTTAGAGCTCTACCAACCTCAAAACCTCACAAAACCTTGGATCATCATCCCAAGTTCTTAAGCTATCTCTCTCTCTCATGGTTTGCCCTCATAATCTTCATCAAATTTCAAGCCCTAACCTGCAAAATCCATGAGAAACACTCCTAAACCCTCTTCTCTTATTCATTTCTATTCATCTCTCATCCCTCTCTACCCTCTTGACTGATTTTCCTCTTCTCCTTGGGACAATAGCCCCCAAAATGAGGTTGCCGCAGAGAAGAAAGTCTGTAGGGTCTTTGGAGGCTGAGGAATGGAGGAAGAAGGTAGCTCAAGTACCAACTCAAGCTTCTCCACTGATTACACCAAAATTTTACTCAAATTTAGATTTCTCTGATGGAGTTTTGAGGTCTATGGTGAAAGGTGTCCAAATTATTCTGAATGCACCTAGACTAGGTAGACTCCATCAAATGCCTTATAAGGGTAGTTGCCTAGATGAGCTTCCCAAAAAGAAAATTGGACTCAGGACTATCCTTGGAAGAGAGAATGTAGAAAGATTTTTGAAAATTGAAGCCAAAGATCTAAGTGTGGAGATGAGGTTTCTCCACCACATGGTGTCTAGAATTTTCTTTCTCAGAGGGGGAAGATATGATTTGATGACTGGTAGGGATATCTACTTGATGCACTATGTTGTTTCTGAGACTCTTCTGAACCTACCTTTCCTAATGATCAATGCCATGAGGAAAGCCTTGAACAAATCCAAGGCTCCCTTGCTATATGGTATGGCTCTCACAGTAATTTTTAGGGAGTCTAGAGTGAGCTTTGAGGGAGAGGTTGTTTGTAGATTGTCATACACCGACACCTACAACGACCACTCCCTTCGGCGCATGGGATTTGTCAGAATTGATGGCTGTTGGGCCAAGGATCGTGCAACTGCAGTCGAGGAGCAGAATGATGAGGAGAAGGAGCATGCTGAGGAAGAGGATCCATCTTCACCACCTGTGCCTAGACAGAGTCTAGTTGATCATCCTGTATCGAAGCCTGAGGTAGGACCCTCAGTCAAAGTACCCCCATCGAGCAATACTGTGCCATCTTTTAGTATGGGGGGTGATGATATGGGACTATTGACTAAGAGAGTGGCAGAGATTCTATCTGTTCAACAGCAGCGGTTTCAGGATCAGGTTCTTCAGTAGCTCCACCAGTTTCAGCAGTATCAGGAGCATATTCTCTAGTAGGTGCAGCAGCAGCAGTATCGCCAGCCTCCATCGAGTTCTTTTTCTGATCCTTCCTCAGACTTTTCTGTCATGCCACACATATCCTCATTGATGGAGCTCTTGTCTGATCTGAGTACTAGAATGAAGAGTATGGAAAGATCCTTACTCAGGTTCAGTGCAGGATTTTTGATATTAAGAGGGAGATTAGATGGATTTTAGATTCTCTATCGACAGGAGCGAGCACATCGACCACCTCTTCACCTCAGCTAAATGATTTAGCTCGAGAGATAGAGAGACTCCACAGCCAGCTTCGTTCTTCTCTTGAACTGATTCATGCAGACATCAGGGACTCCAGAGACTTCATATCTGCTGATTTAGATGGGCTCTGAGTTTTTGTGAGGGGGGCCTTATCCCAGCTTGATGCTATTAGGACTCAGCTTCTGTCCAAGCCTTTCGCATCCAGTGAGCCAGCTTTTATCCAGCCCATTGCATTCTGTCCTCCGACATCTTCCTCTTGGACCAAACCCTTCGGTCGAGGATGAGGCTAATCATATTTTACCTATCTTGATCTTGAGCTCGATGCCCATTCTCACTGATCTGATCCTTTTATACTAGACTTTTTAGGTTACTTTGTTATTGTACTTTATTTTAGTAGTTGAATGTATGAGAGCCTTGTGCTCATAGATATATATTATGACTCTTGTAACCTCTCTTTTTGTTGTAATTAATGAATGAGGTTATTATCATTTTATATGGCTCACTACTGTTCTTTTTGGATGAATGAATGATTGTTACATTTGGATGGCTGTACTATTACTTTAATACCTGATATGCAATCATGAAAAATCTTACTCCCTCTAGTCCATTTTTTTGATGATGTCAAAAAGGGGGAGAATGGATGGAATGGTATAAAAGTAGTGTAGTCTTATCTATCTCATCTGAATCTTTTAACTTTTTTACTTTGATACGGTATTTTACTCTAATACGCCTCTGATACGTCTATTTTTTTTACTCTGCTACATCTATCTTTACCTTTATTTTAATACCTTTTAAAAAATTACTCTGATAATTTTATTTTTGCATTGATACCAAAATATCTTGATACATCTATTTTTGATTTTATAAAATACTTCAATTTTTTTTCTTTTGATTTTTGTTCTAATGGTTTCATCCTTGCTTTGAAATCAAAATGAGAAAAAAAATAATATTCCTTTCATATTTATTGCTCTGATACTAAAAATAAGGAAGAGAAGAATAAAATTTTTTTATAAACCATCTTTGGTTGAATAAGAAAAATTTTACAAATTGAATACTCTTTATATAAAAAAGAGGGAGATCTTTTTCAAAATGATTAAAATGATTATTTTTATCTGTTTCATACAAGAAAGGAGAGAATTTTGACTAATTAAGAATAATCATAAAAAAAATTATGATTCCTTCATAAATGAGTTTCAGCAAAATGAATTGAAACATTAAAATTTACTGAAAATATGTATCTTTTGATTCTCTATGTTTAATCTTTGGCATATTCCTACAAGTGCTCCACAAATCCAAATTCTTTGAGCTTTATGGATTTATTTTGTGAACACTCAAATATTTTATCATCGTCAAAAAGGAGGAGATTATTACTCCAAGAATTGATTTTGATGATCGCAAATCATTTGAGGAGACTATTAATGAGTTTTTTATCTTTGAAGAATATTTTTGTGATGTTTCAGGTAGTCTAAAAGATTATATCTGAAAAATCTCATCAAGTGTGCCAAAGTTAAAGTTTCTGCAATTTGAAGAAGTTTTAGAAGCCTCTTGAGAATGTCAAATTAATTTGAATCCATTTAAGAGTATTTGAAAGTATTCTGATAAGTTTCGAATCTTAAATGTATGAAAAATTAGGTTGGTATAAAATGGGATGATCTATCTGGGTCATCCCCTTTCATTGGATAGTCGAAACGTATTGTTTTGACTTATGACACGTAGTGGAACGACCCATATGGGATGACCCATGTAGTGGGGCAACCCATGTGGGACGACCCTTGAGATCCTGAGATCAAAACAGAAAGCTGAATTTTCTATCTGATCAATTGGGGCATCCCATGGGATGTCCCATTGCTAGTGGGGCACCCCATGGGACATCCAATTTTGATGAGCACGCATAACGACTAGTTTTCAGTTCATTTTTGATGTATTTAATGTGCATTAAAAATTTTTCAATGGCTCTAAACCGACACTAAGATATTCTCAAGTGTAAGTGGTGATTATAAATACTCTCTTGAAGTAAAAAATTATAAGTGTGCAAGCATTCAAAGCTCACATCTATGAAAAATTTAAAAATTCCTAAAAGAGAGGAAAAGAAGCATTTAATCAGCTCACCAATCACTCTCTAGCTGCAATCAAGTGTGCAATTCATTGAGGGTGTTCAATAAAATTTTTTTTTCCTTAAGTATTATATTTCTGTTATATTTATTATGTTCATTTAAGGAGATTTTGTGCTGAAATTTTTGTATCCTATTTTTCTCATATTGTATTTTGGATTTTTGAGTTTTGGAGGGTTTCAAAACTCGGTTGGGTTGATCCGAACCTGAAATCGGATTGTTGAAGGTTGGCTTGTATCCAAAAAATAAGTATTCTTACTTGGATAGCAAGGATCGGGATTGTTCGATGTGTTATATTTTTTAAATCCTTTTAGTGGATTGAATTCTCAAATAGAGACTTGGAGAGTAGATGTAGGTGTAAGATTGGCATCGAACCACTATAAATTCTTTATGTTTGTTATGCTTGCATCTCTTTACTTATTTTTTGTGCTGTATACTTGCTTATCTATTATTTATGTTTGATTTCATTTTTATTGCACATCAACTCACTACATTCAATATTTTAGCACATTACTTAAGTGCACCAATCCTAAAAAATTTTAAAAAGATTCAATTCACCCCCCCCCCCCTCTTGGGCTCCATATCTGGGCAATATATATCATTTGATTGTGAACTTAAGGTTTAAGGACTAAACGATATATCCTCCTATATCGAATTAAATAGTCTTAAGGACTTCATCACATAACAGAAGTTCAAAATAAGATGTATACAGTGATGAAAAAATTAAATAATATTTATTGTTGGGTATAAAATACCCACAGCCGAAGTTCTCAGCGGGATTGACCCTTACGGGCTCCGTCCACGACTCCAAGGGGGACTCCGCCCGGACTCCTACGGGAGCCGGGCTCCGTCACCAACTTCAACTATCGGTAAGCCCCGTCCGGACTCCTACGGGAGTCGGACTTCGCACCTGACTTTAATTGCAGGAGGACTCTGCCAGGACTCCTACGATAGTCGGGCTCCGTCCACGACTCCAAGGGGGACTCCGCCCGGACTCCTACGGGAGCCAGGCTCCGTCCACAACTCCGGAGGGGACTTCGCCCAGACTCCAACGGGAGCCAGGCTCTGCCCACGACTTCAACCACAAGGAGGACTCCGTCCGGACTCCTACGGGAGCCGGGCTCCGCCCACGACTTCAACCGCAAGGAGGACTCCGCCCGGACTCCTACGGGAGCCGGGCTCCGCCCACGACTTCAACCGCAAGGAGGACTCCGCCCGGACTCCTACGAGAGCCGGGCTCCACCCATGACTTCAACCGTAAGGAGGACTCCGCCCGGACTCCTACGGGAGCCGGGCTCCGCCCACGACTTCAACCGCAAGGAGGACTCCGCACGGACTCCTACGAGAGCTGGGCTCTGTCACCAACTTCAACTGCCGGTAAGCCCCGTCCGGACTCCTACGGGAGCCGGACTTCGCACCTTACTTTAATTGCAGGAGGACTCCGCCCGGACTCCTACGGGAGCCAGGCTCTGTCCACGACTCCAAGGGGGACTCCGCCCGGACTCCTACGGGAGCCGGGCTCCGTCCACAACTCCGGGGGGGACTCCGCCCGGACTCCTACGGGAGCCGAGCTACGCCCACGACTTCAACCGCAAGGAGGACGGAGGAGCCAGGCTCTGCCCACGACTTCAACTGCAAGGAGGACTCCGTCCGGACTCCTACGGGAGCCGGGCTCCACCCACGACTTCAACCGCAAGGAGGACTCCGCCTGGACTCCTACGGGAGCTGGGCTCTACCCACGACTTCAACCGCAAGCAGGACTCCGCCCGGACTCCTACGAGAGCTGGGCTCCGCCCACAACTTCAACCGTAAGGAGGACTCCGCCCGGACTCCTACGGGAGCCGGGCTCCACCCACGACTTCAACCGCAAGGAGGACTCCGCCCGGACTCCTATGGGAGTCGGGCTCCGTCACCAACTTCAACGGCCGGTAAGCCCCGTCCGGACTCCTACGGGAGCCGGACTTCGCACCTGACTTTAATTGCAGGAGGACTCCGCCCAGACTCCTACGGGAGCCGGGCTCCGTCCACGACTCCAAGGGGGACTCCGCCCGGACTCCTACGGGAGCCGGGCTCCGCCCACGACTTCAACCGCAAGGAGGACTCCGTCCGGACTCCTACGGGAGTCGGGCTCCGCTCATGACTTCAACCGCAAGGAGGACTCCGCCCAGACTCCTATGGGAACCGGGCTCCGCCCACGATTTCAACCGTAAGGAGGACTCCACCTGGACTCCTACGGGAGCCGGACTCCGCCCATGACTTCAACCGCAAGGAGGACTCCGTCCAGACTCCTACGGGAGCCGGGCTCCATCGCCAACTTCAACTGCCGGTAAGCTCCGTCCGGACTCCTACGGGAGCCAGACTTCGCACCTGACTTTAATTGCAGGAGGACTCCGCCCGGACTCCTACGGGAGTCGGGCTCCGCCCACGACTTCAACCGCAAGGAGGACTCCGCACGGACTCCTATGGGAGCCGGGCTCCATCGCCAACTTCAACTGCTGGTAAGCCTCGTCCGGACTCCTACGGGAGCCGAACTTCGCACCTGACTTTAATTGCAGGAGGACTCCCCCCGGACTCCTACGGGAGCCGGGCTCCATCCACGACTCCAAGGGGGACTCCGCCCGGACTCCTACGGGAGCCGGGCTCCATCCATAACTGTGAGGGGGACTCCGCCCGGACTCCTACGGGAGCCGGGCTCCACCCACGACTTCAACCGCAAGGAGGACTCCGTCCGAACTCCTACGGGAGCCGGGCTCCGCCCATGACTTCAACCGCAAGGAGGACTCCTTCCGGACTCCTACGGGAGTCGGGCTCCGCCCACGACTTCAACCGCAAGGAGGACTCCGCCCGGACTCCTACGGGAGCCGAGCTCCGCCCACGACTTCAACCGTAAGGAGGACTCCGCCCGGACTCCTACGGGAGCCGGGCTCCGTCGCCAACTTCAACTGCCGGTAAGCTCCGTCCGGACTCCTACGGGAGCCGGACTTCGCACCTGACTTTAATTGCAGGAGGACTCCGCCCGGACTCCTACGGGAGCCGGGCTCCACCCACGACTTCAACCGCAAGGAGGACTCCGCCCGGACTCCTACGGGAGTCGGGCTCCGTCGCCAACTTTGACTGTCGGTAAGCTCCGTCCGGACTCCTACGGGAGCCGGACTTCGCACCTGACTTTAACTGCAGGAGGACTCCGCCCGGACTCCTACGGAAGCCGGGCTCCGCCCATGACTTCAATCGCAAGGAGGACTCCGCCCGGACTCCTACGGGCACTAGGCTCCGTCGCCAACTCCGACCGCTGCCGAACTTCAGCCGACAGATCTGCACTCCCTGGGCGACACAGCAACCACCACGATCCTGCTCCACTTCCTGCGACGGATTTTGCGCAGCTTCATCATTCCCTGACAGACCGCTATGACGGCCACGACTCTGCTCCACCTCCTGTAACGGATCCCGCGTGGCTCCACTATTCCCTGGCAGACCGCTATGATGCCCACGATCCTGCTCCACCTTCTGTAATGGATACTGCGCGATTCTTCCATCCTCTGGCAAGTCGTGACAACGGATGCTGCTCCACTCTCCGTAATTGATTCCACGTGGTGAGCCACGGCGATAGCCACGATCCCACTCCACTACCCTCCGCAATAAATTTCTTCTGACTCTGGATGGCCCACTACCAGACGGTTACAGGCGTCGCTATCAATTTGTTGCCCCCTTCGTCTATAAAAGGAAAACCCCAGATACGTTATTCTATAAGCTCTCATTTTTACCTAAAAACTCTACCAAAATTTTTGTTCGAGCACTCCATTCTTGTTGAGGCAGAGAACTGACTTGAACGTCGGAGGGTCTTGCCGGAGCAACCCCACCTCCGGTTTAGACTTCTTTTGCAGGTCCCGACGGCGACCGTGACTCTCTCGACTCCAGCTTCTCCGGCACAAGCAGATTTTTGCACCAACAGGATTGGCGCTAGAGGAAGGGGCTGTGCCTTCGCAGTATCCTTGTTCTTAAGGGAGCACTCAACGGGACCGCCCCCGGGCATCTCTTCCGGCATCCCCTCCCCCCTCCTTTCTCCACTTGGTCCTTGCTCGATGCCTCCCCGCAAGGCATCCACACGACGATCCACGACCTCCGCGGCCAGATCTCAGGCTCCGGCCTCCCCTCATGTTTCTCAACCTCTTCCTTCTCCTCCGACGATGGCGGTCGGCGTGGAGCAGTTTGATCTGCTAGCGCAGCAGATCAGAGGCCTCACAGAAGCTGTGCAGGCTATGCAACAGCAGCAGCCACAGGCATCAGTGCACCTGGAAAGGGTGTCATCGGAACACCAGAATCCGACGGCGGGGCGGGCCACTTGGGCTAGCCGCCCTGTCCTTCCTGACAAAATGAACCCGAGGGTGGAGAGCCCTCAATCGGACCATGACTCCATCCCTTGAAGATTCCTGCCCCCGTTCTGCCAGAGGACCCTCGAGACTCGAAGTCGGGAGGATTTTCTAGACCAGAGACTTCAAGAGATGAACCGACGGATCGAAAAACTCCATCATGCTCCCCCCGCTTATGGTGAGGATATTTGCACTGACCCTCCCTTCTCTCAAATGATCATGCAGGAACCGATCCCGCCAAACTTCAAGCTCCCCCAGTTCGAAAGCTACGACGGGACTTCGGACCCGGTCGATCATCTGGAAGCCTTTCGGATGATGATGCTGCTTCACGGTGCTCCCGATGCCATTCTATGCCAGGCCTTCCCATCCACCTTGAAGGGAGCGGCGAGAAACTGGTACTTGGCTCTGAAACCAGGTACCATCTTTTTCTTCGATCAAATGAGACACCAATTTGTAGCCCATTTTGTCAGCAGCCGGCGCCCCCGGAAGGGTTCGGAGTCCCTCATCAATATCAAGCAGAGGGAAGGAGAGTCCATTCGGGCCTACATCAACCGTTTCAACGTCGCGGTGCTGGAGGTCCGAAACTTGAACCAATCAGTCGCAATGACCGCTCTGAAGGGCGGCCTTCAGAAGAATGACCTTTTGTTCTCCCTGGAGAAGAAGTACCCCAGGGATTTTGCTGATTTGTTGGCTCGGGCTGAAGGATACGTCCGAGCGGAAGAAGCCTTCAAAATGAAGGATGAAGAGACAGCGAGGGAGCGACAGGCGGGAGACTCGAGTAAGCCCACAATCGAAAAAAGGTCGAGAGAAGCCCGGTCGCATTCCCGATCCCCTCCTGGGCACAAGCGTGCCCATACTCCACCCCGGGTGCGCAGGCAGAGGAGTTCGGATCATGGGGTTTGGTGGGGTTCTCCATCGGGAAGGTTCCGCAACTACGCCCCCCTCAATGCCTCGAAAACCCAGGTACTGATGGAGGTCAGGGAGCAGCTCCCTAGGTCGGAGAGGATGCGCACACACCTCGAAAAGCGCAACCCCAACAAGTTCTGTCTCTACCACCGCGACCACGGCCACGACACGGAGGAATGCATCCAGCTCCGAGACGAGATCAAGGAGCTCATCCGGCGAGGTCGACTCGACAGGTTCATCCGACGCCGGCCTGAGGGTAGAGGAGATCGGCCAAGGGCCCTGCCGCAACCTGAACCGCCAAGAAGGGAGGAGCAACCCAGAGATCGGCCTCCCATCGGGACCATCGACTCCATCGCTGGAGGGCCTCAAGGAGGAGCAGATCTCCCGCAACCGTGGGACTCGAAAAATCTGTAAATGTATCGCTTACGATTTCACCTTGAATCTAAATTCCTTTCTACTTGACATGCTCTTCCCATTTGGCATGGATTTATCACGACTGGGTATAACCCCTTTAAATGCCTAAAACAAAGTTATGTTAGGAACGGGGGGAGAACCTCATCCTAACATACCTAAAATGAAAGTCCGATTATCTTGAGATCGGATTGGGGGAGAGACCTTACAACGTCCTAATGCGCCCCCACAGCCATATCAGGAACAGGAGGAGAACCCCGTCCTGGCATAAGCAAAGTCAAAGGCCCGATTCTTTTAGATCGGATGGGGGGAGAGGCCTTACAGCACCCTAATGTGCCCCCACAATCATGTCAGGAAGAAGAGGAGAACCTCATCCTGGCATGAGCAAAGTCAAAGGCCCGGTTCTTTTAGACCGGATGGGGGGAGAGGCCTTACAGTGCCCTAATGTGCCCCCACAGCCATGTCAGGAACAGGAGGAGAACCTCATCCTGACATGAGCAAAGTCAAAGGTCCGATTCTTTTAGACCGAATGGAGGGAGAGGCCTTACAATGTCCTAACGCGCCCCCACGGCCATGTCAGGAACAGGAGGAGAACCTCGTCCTGACATGAGCAAAGTCAAAGGCCCGATTCTTTTAGACCGGATGGGGGGAGAGGCCTTACAGCGCCCTAATGTGCCCCCACAGCCATGTCAGGAACAGGAGGAGAACCTCGTCCTGACATGAGCAAAGTTGAAGGCCTGGTTCTTTTAGACCAGATGGAGGGAGAGGCCTTACAACGCCCTAACGCGCCCCCACGGCCATGTCGGGAACAGGAGGAGAACCTCGTCCTGACATGAGCAAAGTCGAAGGTCCGGTTCTTTTAGATAGGATTGGGGGGAGAGACCCTAGCGATGGCCCTTACGTGCCCCCACGGGAAAGGGAGGAGAATCTCATCCTGATGGTGATGAAATCTGGCCGCCCAACGAGATCGGATGAAGGGAAAAAGCCCCTCAACGGCACCTCCACACTCCTATGCAACTCCACAAAAAATGAGGGGAGGGCCCTCACTCTGAGAAGAGGAGGGATATTAAAGAGGAAGAGCGACGAGCTACGACGAAAACAGATGAAGGACGAACCACACCAAAGACCTAAAGAACCTCGTCTCAACAAAGACGGGGAGTTCCTACCAAACACCCCCGGCCTCTAAGAAGACTCTCAACACAGGTCAAGAAGACAGCGACATCCCCGAAGAAATGCAGAGTTCGGACCGCCAAGCTCGAGCTTACGGCCATGAACGATGAGGAAAGCAAACCATCGCATCGGCGATCGGGCACCTCCAAGCGACGCCAACGTCAGACAAGTCGAACGACAAGAGAAGTCCGACGGGCGATAATTTAATACAACACGTGGATGAGGTAACACAAAATTCTCTTTTCATTCTATTTTCGAAATACACACTACAAAGCCCGGAAGGCCAAGGAAAGAAAAGCAAAACGACAAAAGCGGGACGAAACAACAAAAGAAAAAATATATACATGAAAAGACAGAAGGACGAAAAGAGCACTAGGGAAGCTCTGCTCCCTCCGACCTAGAATTATCTGCTCCACCCCTCATCCAAGACTGCCTTAGATTCTCAATTTCTTCTTCTAGCTCTCTCCTTCTCTGCAGCGCGTCCTGGAGCGCCCAACGAAGTCACTGGCTCTCGATCTCCGCCTCTCGATGCCTCTTTCTCAGGACCTCAGATTTCGCCTCCGTGTTCGTGACGGCCCGCTGCTCGTATGCCAGTTGGATCTTCAGTTGTTGCAGCTCAGCCGTCTTTTACCCGAGGGTGACAGAAATCTCTTCAACGGTTCCTCTTAGGGACTGGAGCTCATCAGGATCCCGAGCGGAAGTAAGCTGAGCCCTGTCAGCCAGCTGCCTCTGAAGACGGGCGACTTCGTCGGTCGCCACCCTGAGTCTCCCTTTATATTCATCCACCTGCCAGCGCCAACCGGCCCGGTGCACGTCGTAGCTCATCTCGACGTCTTGAAGCTGCTGCTGAAGGGCGGAGACCCTCTTCGACCACACCCGGTCGCCGTCGGCCCGAGCCAAGAGCCGGGATGAACTCCCTTCCAGCTGGCCGATCTTCTCCTTCACAGCAGACAGTTCCACCCTGAGAGCGCTAATCTTGGTAGCTTGAGCCCAAATTCGATCGCTGGCGCTCTTCTTGCATTCCTCAAGCTCCTTCGCGAAGTCCGCCTTCCTCTGGCTATACTCCATGATCCCCTTCACGTGGAGATTTCGAAAGCGGGTGGCCTCTGCGGTGGCTTCAGAATGGCCCCCCTCAATCTGCGAAGCTCGCCTTCCATCTTCTTTGACCTCTTTGTCAACTGAAGAACCTCCTTCTTCAGCCGCTGGATCGTCGACTTCAGCAGGATCCCTAGGAGTAGGGGAAGTGCTTCGGCAGGGTGCTACCATTGGGAGACAAAAGTATCAAGATACGTCTCATCACAGAAAGAAAAGCAGAAAGAAGAAAAGAAGGAGGAAAAAGCCATCCACGACAAGAAATTCAACTTTATTGATTGGATGATTTTTGAAGACAAGAAGGAAAAGAAAAATTGCGGGAAAATAAAACTACAAGGTCGGAGGTCTCAGACCTCAGGAGCAAGAGTTGGAGAGCTCGGCATTCCGGGAGGGGGGGCTGCTGCAGCGGTGATGGCAGGAGAGAGACCGGCCTCATCTTCAGACTCCTCACCCAGGAAGTTAAGGTCGAGCTCCGAAAATTTTCTGGCCACCCTCTCCTGGCAAAGCTCGAACCCCTTAATGAACGCCTCCTGGCCGAATTGGACGTTCAGGTCCCTCATCTCTGCGGAGGCCTTGAACTCCTCTACCGCAAGAGCCCTGGCCTCTGAGACCAGGACTGGAGTCTGCTCAATCAAATTGGCGACCTCGGCCTCCGCCTTCCTCGCCGTCTCCTCCAAGGTCTGCTTTTTCTCCTCCCGGGCTTGTTTCTCTCTTTCCAGGGCCTCTTGGAGGGCGACTACTTCGACCGTCTTTTCTTGGAGGTGAGCAACCTCGACCCGACAGTGCTCCTCCACCTAGACGATGTCCCTCCTCGCACGGTTCGTCACCTCGATATTGGCGAGGAGCTGGTGCCCAATCTGCAAGGGCGGCTAGGGGATCAGAACAAGGGCCGAATAGCTGGATAAATGAAGATTTGCTTACCTCAAGGAAGGACCCTAAAGAGTCCCAGACCCACTGCTCAGGATCAGCGTGGTCGATCCTCTCGACGACTTCGAGCAGAATGCAGCCGTCGATCAACCGCCTGATCAAGTCCCTGTCATTGAAGGGATTCTCCGGCCCCTCTTCGGAGCCGAGGGACTCGTCGGTAGTAGTTCGGCGGCTACTCACCCTGCGGGCCACCGACTTCCTTCTCTTCCCCCTCTCGGCTACGGGCGCCTCCGTGGAGCGGACCCCCGAAATGGGGGCCCCAGTCGGCGGACTCCTCGAGGAGGTCCGAGGAGCCGTTGGCTCGGCGTCCGAGGGAATGTCAATCGTTGGAGCCGCCTGGACGGGTGCGGTCAAGCTCGACTCCTCCACCCTAGCCCTCTTCGCCGATCCGGAGGTCGCGACACCCTTTCTTTTGTGGGCCCTGAGGCCTCTGGCAAGCATCCGCGCTGCTTCGGCGTCCATTCCTTAAAATAAAAAAAAAGTAAACCAATCAATCAAGAGTCAGAAATCGACAATGGGGTAAAAAAAAAAAAGAAAAGAAAAGAGAGAAGAAAAGAAGAAAAAGAGGAGAAAAAGATAGAGAAGGAAGAAGAGTGAAAAAAGAGAAAGAAAAAGAAGGGCAGAAGAAAAGAAGATAAAGGAAAAGATGAAGTACTCGCAGGATCCTGGGGGCTCAGGCCGACGTTGAATAAAAATTGCTCCCTCAGAAGGTTGGGAAGGGAAGGAGCGAAATAGGAAAGAAGCTTCCGGGCAGCCTGGAGATCGTCCTCCCCCAGACTGGGGGCCCGGCGAACAGAATCCCTCAGAGAGCCCCAAGGGGGCAGGCCCAGCCTCAAGGTCGGACAGTGGACGAAGAGGTATTTCCCCTTCCAGTTGTGGATCGAAGAGGGGGCACCTTTCAGCAACCCCTTCTTGCCGAACTGGAGGGAGAAATACCACCAGTCCTTCGTCGAAGGATGGCGCTTGAAGGTATAAAAATGCCTAAACAGAGAGAGGGACGGCTGGACCTCGACTACGTGACAAAGGGAGAGAAACCCTATCAAAAACCTAAAAGAATTCGGGGCAACTGAAGCCAAAGAGATATCTAAAAAGCGGAAGAGGGCGACAACAAAGGACGGAAGCGGAAGCCGGAGCCCGGCACGAAACGCCTCCTGATACAGGCAAAAGCGACCAGATGTGGGAGTGCTGGCCCGATCGGAGGGGCCGGGAAGCTCCAGGTCATACTCTGAGGGAACTCCGTACTGAACCCTTATCAGCAGGAGTTCATCCGGAGTCAAGGAACAGGGAATGGCGCCCGACGTGAAAACTGGGCGAGGCCCCACCCCAGGTACGGATTCATCTACAGAACGGGGGACCTGGGGGGTGGAGGCGGAAGAACTCCCGGAGCCGCTGGAAGCGGAAGAGCCAAAAGACATTTCAAATGACTTCTAATGAATACTCTAAAGACCCCGAAGGAGACAGACGGGGCAAAAGACAAGAGGTCACAGTATACTAACTCGGAGGAATACGACAGAAGAAAATGGCAAAGAAAAGGCTCCTAGATGGCGAAAAGAGAGGCGGAGATTCCGGGACTAACCTAGATCGCTCTGAGAGATGCAGAGGGGCGAGGACAGGGATGACTCGAAGGGCGCCTATGTCCCAAGGAGACGCCAAGAGAGACAGGGCACTCGAAGAAAGGGCGGACACTGTTAGAATTCTGAAGCGGAATAAGGGCCCCAAAGGCGGAAGGACAGGTTTATATAGACCCTGGGATCCGACGCCATAATGATGCGAATCCTCCCGGGCCGACCCGCACTCGACACATGTCCCACTCACCACAACAGGTGGCTGAAAGTGGCTGGCGGTTGGCAGGGCCATTACTGCACTGTACCTGGGCCAGTGTACCAGCGGAAATTTTAAAGAGTCCTTTCGTATCGCCCCGAATCGAAAAGACCCCAGCACGCGCACATTTAATGCCAAAATATCTGGGGGCGGTCGTGCGCAGGATTCGAGGGGACAACTTCGGCTATGCCAATCTCTCTGTACTTCCTTCATTCGAAATTCAAACTCAAAAGTAGGGGGACTGGTGTTGGGTATAAAATACCCACAGTCGAAGTTCTCAGCGGGATTGACCCTTGCGGGCTCCGTCCACGACTCCAAGGGGGACTCCGCCCGGACTCCTACGGGAGTCGGGCTCCGTCACCAACTTCAACTGCCGGTAAGCCCCGTCTGGACTCCTACGGGAGCCGGACTTCGCACCTGACTTTAATTGCAGGAGGACTCCGCCCGGACTCCTACGGGAGCCGGGCTCCGTCCACGACTCCAAGGGGGACTCTGCCCGGACTCCTACGGGAGCCGGGCTCCATCCACAACTCCGGGGGGGACTCCGCCCGGACTCCTATGGGAGCCGGGCTCTGCCCACGACTTCAACCGCAAGGAGGACTACGTCCGGACTCCTACGGGAGCCGGGCTCCGCCCACGACTTCAACCGCAAGGAGGACTCCGCTCGGACTCCTACGGGAGCTGGGCTCCGCCCACGACTTCAACCGCAAGGAGGACTCCGCCCGGACTCCTACGGGAGCCGAGCTCCGCCCACGACTTCAACCGTAAGGAGGACTCTGCCCGGACTCCTACGGGAGCCGGGCTCCGCCCACGACTTCAACCGCAAGGAGGACTCCGCCCGGACTCCTACGGGAGCCGGGCTCCGTCACCAACTTCAACTGCCAGTAAGCCCCGTCCGGACTCCTACGGGAACCGAACTTCGCACCTGACTTTAATTGCAGGAGGACTCCGCCCGGACTCCTACGGGAGCCGGGCTTCATCCACAACTCCGGGGGGGACTCCGCCCGGACTCCTACGGGAGCCGAGCTCCGCCCACGACTTCAACCGCAAGGAGGACTCCATCTGGACTCCTACGGGAGCCGGGCTCCGCCCATGACTTCAACTGCAAGGAGGACTCCGCCCGGACTCCTACGGGAGTCGGGCTCCACCCACGACTTCAACCGTAAGGAGGACTGTTGCTCCTAGATTGATTTTGATGATTACAAAGCAGATTGAAGGGATACAAATATTTTAAATTGAAAAAGTCTTTATGCTCTTCATGGGCAAAATCGTAATTTTACTAAAATCCTGATTTGATAGTATCATTTGGTAGAACAAATGATTTGTAATCTATTGGTGAAAATTTCATTGTATTTGGACTTATATTTTTGAAGTTATGAAGGTTTGAAGTGCATGAGTCGACTCATGAGTCAACTCATGGCACAATGAGCTGATTGGCACGCAAAAATTTCTCTTGGCATGCTGGATTTTTGGCTTGGCACGACCTGTGAGTCGACTCATGAGTCGACCCACAAGGCATGAGTCGACTCATGAGTCAACCTCTGCTGATTTGAGCCAAAAAAATTTCAGAAACCAAATCTCTGGTCTTTGCAACAGAGGTCGACTCATGAGTCGACCCCTGAAGCATGAGTCGACTCATGAGTCGACCCCTGCGATGGAAATCATCCACAACGGCTAGTTTTTTGCCCGTTTTAATTACCTTTTATGCTCCTTAAAAATGCTCTAACGGCTCTTTTTCTGCCTAATATGTTTTCTCTTGTTTCTTAATGCTATAAAAGGTTTCAAAAGGTAAAAATACAGGAGAGATACACAAGGGATCCAAAAATCTACACGAGAGAGATTGAGATCAACGAAATACACAAAAGAAAAAGAGAGGGGATCCACAATCCACACAAGAGAGACAAGAGATCTACAATATACACGAGAGATTGTGAAAGAGAAAAGCAAGAGTGTTCAAAAGGGCATTCAAGAGTATTCAAAGAGAGAATTTTTCAAGCCAACTGTTCAACCTTGATCAAGAGATCTTTCAAAGCCTTCAAGAAGTCTTCAATCAAAGTTCACTTTCTTCTCAAGCGTTCATTCAACTTTTCATCCACCTTGAGGAAATCCAAAAGGGGATTCTTCATTTGAGTAAAGTATTTTTATTGTTATATTCGCTCATTTAAGGAGCTGTTATTGTATTAATTTGTGCTCTAAACTGTCTTACTCCTTGTGAGTAATTGTTCTTATTTTTGGAGGGTTTCCAAAATAAGGAAAGGTTGATCCGAACCTGAAATCGGAGTATTTTGGGTTAGCTTGTACCCGGAAAACAAGTGGACTAGCTTGGGATAGCTAGTGTCGGAGTTTTCGACGTTTGTATTTGGGTTGAATACAAGTATAGTGGATTGAAATTCCCAAGTAGGAGCTTGGGGAGTGGATGTAGGTGCAAGGTTGGCACCGAACCACTATAAATCTTTGTGTTTGTGGTGTGCTTTATTGTTTCTCTTTATTTCCTTATTATATCCTTGCATTCTTGCTTTAGGTAATTAATCTTGATTTAAAGTCTTTCTTCTCATTCATCAAGCTTTTAACAAATACTTTTCATAAGTAATTAGTTAAGCTTAAAATTTTAAAAACTCAATTCACCCCCCCTCTTGGGTTGCATAGCTGGGCAACAAGTGGTATCAGAGCCCGATGCTCTAGCCCTTCTTTGATCTAACAATCAAAGAGCCAAAGATCTATGGCAACCCATGTCGGTACTTCTCTAGCCGAGGGGCAATCTACAAACCGACCTCCACTTTTCAATGGGTCTAATTACACCTATTAGAAAGCTCGGATGAAGATATTCATACAAGCACTCGACTATGATATATGGAGTATCATAGTGAACGATCCTCACACACTCACCAAGATTATAGATGGTGAGGAGTCAACCAAACCCGAGAAAGAATGGGATGAGGTTGATAAGAAATTGGCAAAATTAAATGCTAAAGCGATGAATGTTCTTTATTGTGCACTAGATGCAAATGAATTTAATCGCATCTCTACTTGTGCATCTGCTAAAGAAATATGGGATAGGTTAGAAGTAACCCATGAGGGAACAAGTCAAGTAAAAGAGTCTAAAATAAACATGCTTGTGCATAAATATGAATTGTTTAAAATGGAGCATGATGAGTCCATAACTGCTATGTTTACTCATTTTACTGATATAATTAATGGTTTGAAGAGTCTTGGCAAATCTTATACTAACAGTGAGCTTGTAAGGAAGATTCTCAGGTCATTGCCAAGAACTTGGGAAGCCAAGGTGACTGCCATCCAAGAAGCAAAGGACTTGAACACTCTACCTCTAGAAGAGCTTCTTGGATCCTTGATGACTCATGAACTTAACATGAAGCAACATCAAGAGGATGAAGTCAAAAAGAAAAGAACCATTGCCCTCAAATCCACAGCTTCGCCTGATGATGAAACGGATGACACTGAAGATGAAGAACAGGATGAAGAGATGGCACTCATCACCCGGAGATTTAAGAAGTTTCTAAGAAAAAGAAAACAGGGGATGAGAAAGAAGTTCACAAAAGGGGAACAAAGCAAAGAGAAAGAGAAAGATCAACCCCTTATATGCTATGAGTGCAAGAAGCCGGGACATTTCAGATCCGAATGTCCACAACTGAAGAAAGGTCCCAAAAAGTTCAAAAAGAAAGCAATGATGGCGACTTGGAGTGCGAGTGATGACTCAAGCTCCGATGAGAAAATCTCAACAGAACAAGCCAACCTGTGCCTTATGGCACACGAAAATGAGGTAACTTCTGAATCCACTAGTGAATTTACTTTTGAAGAATTGCATGAAGCATTCTATAATTTAATTGATGAATTAAAGAAACTAGGGATGAAAAACAAAGAACTGAAATTGGAAAATCAGTCTTTAGTGAAACAAGCTGAAAACCTTTCAATTGAAAAATCCACCTTGATTCAAGAAAATCAAAGCTTGAAGAATGAAATTAACAAGCTGAAACCTATAGTAGATAAGTTCACCTTAAGTTCAAACAAACTAAATATGATTCTTGATAATCAAAAAGCTGTATATGATAAGGCTGGACTTGGCTATAACCCCTTGAAGAAACAAAAATTTCTGAAGAATATTTATGAAAATTATTCAAGCAACAAGGCTACAAATATTACTTGTTTCAAATGTGATAGAATAGGACATAAATCATACACATGCCTTAATAACAAATATGCAAACACAACTATAAAGAAAATATGGGTTCCAAAAGGAACCATTTTGACTAACCTAAAAGGACCCAAGAAAGCTTGGGTACCTAAGACAGAAACTTGACCTTTGCTTGCAGGTGTGTCTAGCATCCCAAGGAGGAAACAGGAAATGGTATCTTGACAGTGGATGCTCGAGACACATGACTGGTGATGAATCACAATTCATCACGCTTGATGCTAAGGATGGAGGGATGGTCACCTTTGGAGATAATGACAAAGAAAAGATCATCGGGATAGGTAACATTGGTATCACTCCATCCAAATACATTGAAAATATTTTGTTAGTTAAAAGTTTAAAGCATAACCTACTTAGCATTAGTCAATTTTGTGATAAAGGGTATAAAGTTGTTTTTGAATCATCTGTTTGCATTGTGACTAGTCCTATTAACGATGGCATTAAATTTATAGGACATAGGCATAGCAATGTTTATATGGTAGATTTGAATGATTTAGCCAAATTAGACATGCAATGCCTAGTTTCCTTGAATGCTAAAGTTAATGAGACTAGTTGGCTGTGGCATCGTAGACTTGCACATATTAGCATGCATTCTCTTTCAAAATTAATTAAGAAAGAATTAGTTCTTGGTTTGCCAAAACTAAACTTTGAAAAGGATAGAATTTGTGATGCATGCCAATTAGGTAAACAAACTAGAGTTTTATTTAAATCCAAAAATACTGTTTCAACTTCTAGACCTTTAGAGCTCTTACATATGGACTTATTTGGACCAACTAGAACCACTAGTCTAGGAGGAAAACGATATGGCTTTGTAATTATAGATGATTACTCTCGTTTTACTTGAGTTTTTTTTTTAGAACACAAAAATAAAATTTTTCATATTTTCACTAAATTTCACCGAAAAGTCACTAATGAAAAAGGGTTTTCAATTCAAAATATTAGAAGTGATCATGGAACTGAATTTGAAAATCAAGACTTTGAAAATTTTTGTGATGAAAATGGAATTGGCCATAACTTCTCTGCTCCTAGGACACCCCAACAGAATGGGGTAGTTGAAAGAAAAAATAGAATCTTAGAAGAAATGGCCCGTACCATGCTCTGTGAAAGCAACCTTCCAAGATATTTTTGGGCGAAAGCAATTAACACAGCATGTTACATTTTAAATCATGCTTTGATTAGACAATTTTTAAAGAAAACCCCCTATGAACTTTGAAAAGGAAGAAAACCAAATATTGCATATTTTCATATTTTTGGTTGCCGATGTTTTGTATTAAATAATGGCAAAGAAAAACTTGGTAAATTTGATGCAAAATCAAATGAAGCAATCTTTCTAGGTTACTCCTCCACTAGTAAAGCATTTAGAGTTTTCAACAAAAGAACTTTAGTAGTTGAGGAGTCCATACATGTTGTTTTTGATGAATCTAACGATCTTTCTTCAAGGAAGAATGAGGGTGTTGATGATGCAGATCCACTAATAGAAGGTATGAAGGAGATCACTCTGAAAGATTCAGCAACTCCAGAAGACAAGGATCAAGAAGACAAACAAGATGAGAGAGGTGAAGAAATTCAAGAACAACCTCAAGGTACAAATGTCCTACCCAAGGAATGGAGGTATGTTCACAACCACCCTAAGGAGTTAATTATTGGTGATCCTATGCATGGGGTAAAAATCCGTTCTTCACTTAGAGATGTAGTTAATCATTGTGCTTTTGTATCTCATCTTGAACCTAAAACTTTTGAAGAAGCTGAAAATGATCATAATTGGATTAATGCAATGCAAGAGGAACTTAATCAATTTGAAAGAAATAATGTTTGGACCTTAGTATCAAGACCTAAAAATTATTCAATAATTGGCACAAAATGGGTCTTTAGAAATAAATTAGATGAGCATGGAAATGTAATTAGAAATAAAGCTAGACTGGTTGCTAAGGGATATAATCAAGAAGAAGGAATTGATTTTGATGAAACCTTTGCACCTGTTGCTAGATTAGAAGCTATTAGACTTCTACTTGCATATGCTTGCTTTATGAAATTCAAGTTATTTCAAATGGATGTTAAAAGTATATTTTTAAATGGATATATTGCTGAAGAAGTATATGTAGAACAACCTCCTGGATTTGAAAATCATACTTTTCCTAATCATGTCTTTAGATTAAATAAAGCTTTATATGGATTAAAACAAGCACCTAGAGCATGGTATGATAGGCTAAGCAAATTTCTACTAAATAATAGTTTTTTAAGAGGTAATGTAGATACGACCCTCTTTATTAAAAGAAATCAAAATGATATGCTAGTTATACAGATTTATGTTGATGACATAATTTTTGGGTCTACTAATGAATCCCTTTGTCAAGACTTTGCTAAGCTTATGCAGGGAGAGTTCGAGATGAGCATGATGGGTGAACTCACCTTCTTCCTCGGACTCCAAATCAAACAATCAAAAGAGGGAATCTCCATCACCCAAAGCAAGTACACCAAGAAACTACTCAAAAGATTTGGAATGGAGAACTGCAAACCAATTGGCACACCAATGAGTCCCTCATGTAAGCTTGACAAGGATGATGAAGGTAAATGTGTAGACTTAAAATACTATAGAGGTATGATTGGCTCATTATTATATTTAACTGCAAGTAGGCCTGATATCATGTTTAGTGTTTGTTTATGTGCTAGATATCAATCTAATCCTAAAGAATCTCATTTGAATGCTGTTAAAAGAATCCTTAGATACTTAAATGGTACTCAAACTCTAGGGTTATGGTACTTTAAAGACTCACAAATTGATTTATTAGGATATTCAGATGCTGATTTTGCTGGATGTAAATTAGATAGAAAAAGCACAAGTGGAACTTGCCAATTTTTTGGAGTTAACCTAATCTCATGGTTTAGCAAGAAACAAAATTCGGTGGCACTGTCTACGGCTGAGGCCGAATACATTGCAGCTGGAAGTTGTTGTGCTCAATCTTGTGGATTAAGCAACAACTCGAAGACTTTGGAATCAAACTTAATGAAACATCAATAAGATGTGACAACACAAGTGCCATAAATCTATCTAAAAATCCAATTCAACACTCAAGATCCAAACATATTGAAATAAGACATCATTTTATAAGAGAACATGTTCAAAACAAAAATATAATTCTTGAATATGTTTGCACTGAAAATCAATTAGCTGATATCTTTACAAAGGCCCTTAGTGAGGATAGATTCTGTGAAATTAGGAGAAATCTAGGAATTCTAGATCCATATGCCTGAATTTTTCTCAATTTCCAAGAATTGATGTCAAAATTCTTAGAACTCAATTTCCAACATCTATCCTGGTCCCAAAAGCTCAAATTTATCATTCTAAAAACTTATCTTTGAGCAAAACTCCTTCTCCCAAAATTTCAAATTTTTCTGGAATTTATTCATATTTTTTCTGAATTTCTGAACTTCATGAGTCGACCCCCATGAGTCGACGCAATGGCAAACTTGTTATTTCCTCAAACTTCCCACGGGCTCATTGTTTTTAAAAGGGACCCTGTTCGTGAGACGACTCATCTTCTCATCTTCTTCCTTCCAAAAGCCGACTTCTCCAATTCCTTTTGCTCCAAATCCAAGGATTTAGTTCGAGGCACTTCTCCCTCCTCCTCTCCACCAAAAATCGCCACCTTGGAAAGGGATTTTCTATGCTTTCTCTCATTGTTTGGCATGGTTGGAGCGTGCCCTAGTACTCCACCGTTCTTCCCAAATCCACTTCTTTTCTCCACCAAAATCCCTCTTCACTCTCTTGTGATCCCTCCTCCACTCATTCACGTGTTCCTCCAAGTCTCCTTGCCTGCTACTATAGTGAATATGGCTCCAAAGATGAAGCTTCCCCAAAGAAGAAAGTCAATCCGTGAGCCTGAAGAAATTATCCGAAAGAAAAGGCAAGCTGGTCAGTCTTCCACTGCTCCAACTCCAGCTTCAGTATCTGCTCAAGGTCCCCCTCAATCCTTCCTAAGCCCCAGTAAGAATCCTCTTTCTGATAGAAAAGTCGAAACCGGGAAGAATATAAATTTTCGGTTCTTTGAAAAAGAGGGCTTTACAATTGCAACTAAGATTAAAAACCAAGGATGGGATCTCTACTGCTCCCTTAAGGAAGTCACCTATGTTGACCTAGTTAGAGATTCTACCAGAATCTACATTATGGAAATGGGTCAGTGACTTCAACTGTCAAGGGTATTGATATTTGCTTGGATTCAAGTATATTGGGAGAAATACTTCCGTTGCCTAGTGAGGGTTACTCTTATATGGAACTCCCAGTAAAAGAAGAGGGGATCAGAGTTATTTTAGGGGGAACTTATTCAGGGAGTTTAAATAAATTGGAAGCAAAGATTTTGTCCATTGAGATGAGGATCCTGCATCAGATGGTAACGAAGCTCTTCTTTCCTAGGAGTGGTAGGCATGATTTACTTTCCAGCAGAGATGTTTGTATCATGTTTCATGTCATCACTCAGACCTCCCTGAACCTCCCTGCACTTATGATAGAGGCCATGAGAGAAACTTTGAACAGATCCAAGGCACACTTGCCTTATGGTATGGCCCTTACTAGAGTATTTAGGAGGTTTGGAGTTAGCTGTGAGGGGGAGGCTTCTACTAAGCTCTCTCATGTGGACACTTTCAACCAACACACCCTACACCGAATGGAATTTACAAAGACTGA
This sequence comes from Elaeis guineensis, assembly GCF_000442705.2. Classification (NCBI taxonomy): domain Eukaryota; kingdom Viridiplantae; phylum Streptophyta; class Magnoliopsida; order Arecales; family Arecaceae; genus Elaeis; species Elaeis guineensis. Next base: position 94,250,203 of record NC_025993.2, on the reverse strand, counting down.
TGGTGGTTGGATTAAGGGCTCTGAGGAGAGAGCTGAAGACAGAACTGAAGACAGAGCTGAAGAAGAAGGTCCATCATCTCCTGTCCATGACTTTAGGGCAGCATCACCAAATATCCAGTTCATTCCTGAGACAAAGGCTGACCCTTCAGAGTTTACTAGGATGCCCACACCAGTGTATCAGCCAGAGAGCAGAGCACCTCAATCAGAGTTCAGACTGGCTGACGATCAGATCGAGCATATATCACAGCGTGTGGCCTCTCTGCTATCTAGTCAGTGGAGCAGTACTTCTTTTACACCTGGAGCCACTTCTTCTGATCAGACTATGACTCCCCACATCTCCACTGTGTTTCAGATGATATCAGATCAGTCCATCCAGATTCAGCAGCTTGAGGACACAGTTTGGAGACTGACTGGCAGAGTTCTTGACTTGCAGGGGCAAGTCCTTGCTTTGGCCCATCCCAAGCCACAGGAGTCAACTATTGAGGTCACAGACCTCACTGCAGAGGCTGGCAGGCTCAGAGGAGCACTAGAGGGTGGATATGAGTTACTGAGGAAAGAGATCCGAGGATCGAGTGAACATGCAACCACTCAGTTCACTGCTCTACTACAGTCTGTTTCCAGAGCACTGAACGTACTTGATTCCATCAGACTCACCCTTTCTGTTCAGTCCGTAGCCTCTCAGCGTTCTCAGCCTCCCAGTTCATCTCGCTCTCCTGCTCGTGCCAGAGGCAGACGGGGTAGAGGACGCACTTCTGATCCATCATCTTCTCATCCCATATCTGATGACTCCGATCCATGACTTGTCTTGATCATTACTAGATCCTAGGTGTTAGTGTCTTGTTCTAGGATCTGTATTTTGGGGCCATGTATTGACAAATTGGCTGGTTGACTTTTATATTAAGAACTATGTAATGAAACAATTATGATTTTATGGTATCATTTTTACTTATATCTCTACCTTTTGTAATGATGTCGATCATATTTTGGTTATATATATTCTCCTTGTTGAAATATTGTCTTCTCTTTGTTGTTGTTTGCTGTTAATAATTGCTGTATTAAGGGGGAGCAAACATTTGTGATAAACCCTAAAGGGGGAGAAATTAAAGAATGTTTCAGAAAAAGGAGGAGTTAACCATGTTTGATGATGTCAAAAAGGAGAAGAAATTAAACAAAAATTTGAGAAATTAAACAAAAAGCAAAACCATAAATGATGAGCAATTAAAGAAAAAGCAAACCATCAAAAGCAAAACTACAAATTATGAGAAATTAATGAATGAATTGGAAAATTTAAAGAACAATATCAAAAATACAATGCTAAGTACAATGCAAATAAGTAACTTTTAAAATTATTTATTTACATATGCTCTGATTTGCTTTAAAAATTTTAAATATGCTCTGATACACTTCAAAATTCTAACTTGCTCTGATACATCTTTTGAAATTTTATTTACCTTGATACATCTTAAGAAATTTAACTTACTCAGATACATCTTAAAATTTTTTTTAACTTACTCTGATACATTATAAAATTTTTTCTGATACATTGTAAAATTTTCTTTGATACATTGTAAAATTTTCTCTGATAACATTGTAAAATTATTTTTCTTGCTCTGATACATTGCAAAATTTATTTTTCTCTTGCTCTGATACATCTTAAACTCAAAATGATCTAATACACATTCCAAATCAACTCTTAAACATGCTTTGGCATACATAATTATTTTTTGTATCAAAAGCAATTAAAGCACATAATTATTTTTTACTCTGATGCTAAAACTAAAATCAAATGAGAATGAGCAAATTTTTAAAATACAGCTTGCTCTGATAACAAAAATAAGTTTTCTGCTCTAACACCAAAATCACATAATCCAATGAGCATATCTTCAAATCTTTAAGAAAATGGACAAACTATTTTTGTATATGACCATTTATATCACATGCCAAAAGAATCATACTCTTTTCAAGCATATACACCTATAATGCATTCTTTTGAAATTATTGATTCACATAAATGCTTTTGTTCAAATATTTTGTCATCATCAAAAAGGGAGAGATTGTTGCTCCTAGATTGATTTTGATGATTACAAAGCAGATTGAAGGGATACAAATATTTTAAATTGAAAAAGTCTTTATGCTCTTCAGGGGCAAAATCATAATTTTACTAAAATCCTGATTTGATAGTATCATTTGGTAGAACAAATGATTTGTAATCTATTGATGAAAATTTCATTGTATTTGGACTTATATTTTTGAAGTTATGAAGGTTTGAAGTGCATGAGTCGACTCATGAGTCAACTCATGGCACAATGAGCTGATTGGCACGCAAAAATTTTCCTTGGCACGCTGGATTTTTGGCTTGGCACGACCTGTGAGTCGACTCATGAGTCGACCTCTGCTGATTTGAGCCAAAAAAATTCCAGAAACCAAATCTCTGGTCTTTGCAACAGAGGTCGACTCATGAGTCGACCCCTGAAGCATGAGTCGACTCATGAGTCGACCCCTGCGACGGAAATCATCCGCAACGGCTAGTTTTTTGCCCGTTTTAATTACCTTTTATGCTCCCTAAAAATGCTCTAACGGCTCTTTTTCTGTCTAATATGTTTTCTCTTGTTTCTTAATGCTATAAAAGGTTTCAAAAGGTGAAAATACAGGAGAGATACACAAGGGATCCAAAAATCTACACGAGAGAGATTGAGATCAACGAAATACACAAAAGAAAAAGAGAGGGGATCCACAATCCACACAAGAGAGACAAGAGATCTATAATATACATGAGAGATTGTGAAAGAGAAAAGCAAGAGTGTTCAAAAGGGCATTCAAGAGTATTCAAAGAGAGAATTTTTCAAGCCAACTGTTCAACCTTGATCAAGAGATCTTTCAAAGCCTTCAAGAAGTCTTCAATCAAAGTTCACTTTCTTCTCAAGCGTTCATTCAACTTTTCATCCACCTTGAGGAAATCCAAAAGGGGATTCTTCATTTGAGTAAAGTGTTTTTATTGTTATATTCGCTCATTTAAGGAGCTGTTATTGTATTAATTTGTGCTCTAAACTGTCTTACTCCTTGTGAGTAATTGTTCTTGTTTTTGGAGGGTTTCCAAAACAAGGAAAGGTTGATCTGAACCTGAAATCGGAGTATTTTGGGTTAGCTTGTACCCGAAAAATAAGTGGACTAGATTGGGATAGCTAGTGTCGGAGTTTCCGACGTTTGTATTCGGGTTGAATACAAGTATAGTGGATTGAAATTCTCAAGTAGGAGCTTGGGGAGTGGATGTAGGTGCAAGGTTGGCACCGAACCACTATAAATCTTTGTGTTTGTGGTGTGCTTTATTGTTTCTCTTTATTTCCTTATTATATCCTTGCATTCTTGCTTTAGGTAATTAATCTTGATTTAAAGTCTTTCTTCTCATTCATCAAGCTTTTAACAAATACTTTTCATAAGTAATTAGTTAAGCTTAAAATTTTGAAAACCCAATTCACCCCCCCTCTTGGGTTGCATAGCCGGGCAACAAGGACTCTGCCCGGACTCCTACGGGAGCCGGGCTCCGCCCATGACTTCAACCGCAAGGAGGACTCCGCCCGGACTCCTACGGGAGCCGGGCTCCATCACCAACTTCAACTGCCGGTAAGCCCCGTCCGGACTCCTACGGGAGCCGGACTTCGCACCTGACTTTAATTGCAGGAGGACTCCGCCCGGACTCCTACGGGAACCGGGCTCTGTCCACGACTCCAAGGGGGACTCCGCCCGGACTCCTACGGGAGTCGGGCTCCGTCCACAACTCCGGGGGGGACTCCGCCCGGACTCCTATGGGAGTCGGGCTCCGCCCACGACTTCAACCTCAAGGAGGACTCCGTCCGGACTCCTACGGGAGCCGGGCTCCGTCCACGACTTCAACCGCAAGGAGGACTCCGCCTGGACTCCTACGGGAGCCGGACTCCGCCCACGACTTCAACCGCAAGGAGGACTCTGCTCGGACTCCTACGGGAGCCGGGCTCCGCCCACGACTTCAACCGTAAGGAGGACTCCGCCCGGACTCCTACGGGAGCCGGGCTCTGCCCACGACTTCAACCGCAAGGAGGACTCCGCCCGGACTCCTACGGGAGCCGGGCTCCATCGCCAACTTCAACTGCCGGTAAGCTCCGTCCGGACTCCTACGGGAGTCGGACTTCGCACCTGACTTTAATTGCAGGAGGACTCCGCCCGGACTCCTACGGGAGCCGGGCTCCGCCCACGACTTCAACCGCAAGGAGGACTCCGTCCGGACTCCTACGGGAGCCGGGCTCCGTCGCCAACTTCAACTGCCGGTAAGCCCCGTCCGGACTCCTACGAGAGCCGGACTTCGCACCTGACTTTAATTGCAGGAGGACTCCCTCCGGACTCCTACGGGAGCCGGACTCCGTCCACGACTCCAAGGGGGACTCCTCCCGGACTCCTACGGGAGTCGGGCTCCGTCCACAACTCCGAGGGGGACTCCGCCCGGACTCCTATGGGAGCCGGGCTCCGCCCATGACTTCAACCGTAAGGAGGACTCCGTCCGGACTCCTACGGGAGCCGGGCTCCGCCCACGACTTCAACCGCAAGGAGGACTCCGCCCGGACTCCTACGGGAGCCGGGCTCCGCCCACGACTTCAACCGCAAGGAGTACTCCGCCCGGACTCCTACGGGAGCCGGGCTCCGTCGCCAACTTCAACTGCCGGTAAGCTCCGTCCGGACTCCTACGGGAGCCGGACTTCGCACCTGACTTTAATTGCAGGAGGACTCCGTCCGAACTCCTACGGGAGCCGGGCTCCGCCCATGACTTCAACCGCAAGGAGGACTCCGCCCGGACTCCTATGGGAGTCGAGCTCCGTCGCCAACTTCGACTGCCGGTAAGCTCCGTCCGGACTCCTACGGGAGCCAAACTTCGCACCTGACTTTAACTGCAGGAGGACTCCGTCCGGACTCCTACGGGAGCCGGGCTCCGCCCACGACTTCAATCGCAAGGAGGACTCCACCCGGACTCCTACGGGAGGCAGGCTCCGTCGCCAACTCCGACCGCTGCCGAACTTCAGCTGACGGATCTGCACTTCCTGGCGCGACACAGCAACCACCACGATCTTGCTCCACTTCCTGTGACGGATTTCGCGCAGCTCCATCATTCTCTGACAGACCGCTATGACGGCCACGACTCTGCTCCACCTCCTGCGACGGATCCCGCACGGCTCCACTATTCCCTGGCAGACCGCTATGATGCCCACGATCCTGCTCCACCTTCTGTAACGGATACTGCGCGATTCTTCCATCCTCTGGCAAGTCACGACAATGGACGCCGCTCCACTCCCCGTAACTGATTCCACGTGGCGAGCCACGGCGATAGCCACGATCCCACTCCACTACCCTCCGCAATAAATTCCTCCTGACTCTGGGCGGCCCATTACCAGACGGTTACAGGCGTCGCTATCAATTTGTTGCCCCCTCCGTCCATAAAAGGGGAACCCCATATACGTTATTCTATAAGCTCTCATTTTTACCTAAAAACTCTGCTAAAATTTTCGTTCGAGCACTCCATTCTTGTTGAGGCAGAGAACTGACTTGAGCGTCGGAGGGTCTTGCCGGAGCAACCCCACCTCCAGTTTAAACTTCTTTTGCAGGTCCCGACGGCGACCGCGACTCTCTCGACTCCAGTTTCTCCGACGCAAGTGGATTTTTGCACCAATATTTATTAATTTAATAATTTATATATAATTATAATAATAAGCTCAACCGTCAACAGGTAACGATTGACTTTGAGACACAATTTTTAACATACATACATACATATATATATATACACACACACACACACACACACACACACATACATACATACATACATACATACATACATACATACATACATATATATATATATATATATATATATATATATATATATATATATATATATATATATATATATGTATATTGTTGTGCATGAAACTCGTCCTGGGTTGGAGGCACTGGAGCATGATGAAGCTGGGTGAGTTTATGGTGGCTGGATCTGCAAGAAAAGTCTCCGTCAGAGATGGCCTCGATGGGGACACTCCAATACTCAAGTCAGATCTCGCAACAAGAGGGGAAGAGCGAGCATTTACAAGAGAACAAGGAGGCATACTTTTGAATCCCCACTTTATCTTTATTTATATAGGGAAGCTGGAGCTGTGAGAGAATAAAAAGCCATAAAGATCTTTTTGCCCCTCATGATTCTCTTAGACATCACGCCTGGCCCTTTGGTTGTCCAAAGACTGGATAATGGTGTCGTATCATGGCAAGTGAAAGCCACCCTTATTAATTATTTGAGTTGACAATCAAGAGATGAGAATGGAGCTTGCTTTGCTTTATCCATTGCTATTCCTCTTTTTAAATGGGCTGACGTGGTAGGACTATCATGAGGTCTCTTGGAGGCCAACGACCAAAGCCAGGGGCTAAAGGCCAATATTGGGATCGGACGAGTGTAGAGGGTGCGGGCACCCATGAATAGAAGTTGGATGTGTGGGTATTTTTTTTCTATCACCTTTTCTCTCTCCTTGCTCTTCCATTCCTATCACCTTTTTGTCTCGTTGTATGGTCCATAGGAGAATGGGATGTGAGGGAGAGAGATGCATTAATGTCTCTGTCAGGTTCAAATGATCCAAGGCAATCTTCATAGTACGTATATAGTGGATGATGCATGGTTGGAAATTAATAAAATACTCGAGGTGGTACAATCAATAAAGACCTTTTAGCACTGACAAAGATCGAGCCTCGAGGGTCGATCCTGCACCATCAGATGTCGTACTCCAGTGTAAACTTAGTTGATGCATAATCAGCCATCTGGAGCACATAGCTTACTGTAGAGTGTCACGATTTAGTGGGACTACGAGGGGATCAACTTTTTTCAGAATATTTTGTCATAGTCACCGGGTAACATATGATTAGGAGTAAGGATTAGCCAAAGATCCTTAAAGAAGAAGCTTGAGCCACAGTATCTCTTGGATCGGCATCTGAAGTTCAACAATTTGACTTCGTTACAGGTCAATGCCAGGATCAGAGGTCAAGGATCAAAGGTCGAGGTGGGGTCGATCGTGCATGGAGAGCGCAGGCATCTATGGGCGAAAGTCGGATGTGCAGGCATCTTTCTCGATCTCCTACCACCTTTTCTCTACCCTCCATCTCTTTTCTTCTTTTACTTTTTTATCCTGTTGTGATGCCCATGAGAGGATAGGATGAAAGGGAGGGAGGCAACCAATGCCTCTACTAGATCCAAGTGACCCAGAGCAGATGTATGGTGGTTGGTGTGGTTAAAAAATCTTCCATCTCACATCTTTGGTCAATACAAGAATACCCCCAATACTAGCCCCCCTAACTTTCGAGTCCGAGTTATAACTGGGTCGGGCGAAGAGTGTATCATAGATTTACCGAAGATGTGCCAAGATCATTCTTTTAACCATGGCGATGTGTTTGCGATTTTTGGTCGGTTCACTTGTGGACAAGGAACATCGTTGGGCCGTTATAGACCTGCATGCGAAAAATAAAAGTATGCATTTTGGCTTCTGAGAGTCTTAGCTCTAGTCTAAAGAGCAAGAAACCTCGGACCTTCGTCGATGCTACTTACTGAAGAGTGTGGGGCCTTTGAATTTTTATCGATATTCTTCGGCCTCGGCCATATTTCTGTTGTTGAGATTATGCTCATTTATTTTCGACTAATTGTAATAATATTTCTACATATCATCTGTCAAGACCTCCCTTTTGGTCCCTCTTTGATTTCGTCATAGTATTATCTCAGTCTCTTTTTCTCTTAGGCGCCCTTTTGGAGCACTTAGTCAGCGAGCTTTCAGCCCAGCCATCAATAGAATTCAAATAGTATTCAAGATAAATTATATTAGATAAAATCAAAAGCATCAACTTCTACTATTTTGTAGTATACTATCCTGGCCTGAGCTAAGGTTAGGTTTAGGAAGTATGAAGTATCCGAGGATACGCATCCGATCCAATATATTTGTTACATGGCCAGCTTTTGTTGAGTAACTTTAGATTAAATAATTGACGCAACCCTCTTTAGTTGGTGGTTTGTTGCTCCCATAAGTGGCTCATGCCATTAAAAAATGGCATGCAGTGGTTTACTGTTAGCCTCCCGAATAGTAGCCAAATGGCATGTTGACGATAACCAATGAGTGCCTTGGCCCTTGTGCTCTCCAGTGGAGAGTGAGGAGAGAGAAGAGTCTGCTTATGATGCAAGAGGTTAGATCTGTCTTTGCTGAAGTTTAGGGTAGCCCCTATTTGCCTTGATTCCGAAAAGGAAAGTTCGGATTGGCGCTGTCGGTGGCGGATCACAAGCACGGGAAGATATGTCCATGCGTCTAGATTGGATTTGGCTACCAGTAGTTTCGACACGGCAAAGGACACAATGCGCGCATGGGGGAGACTTCGGAGCCGAGAGGTTCATAGCCACTTATGGGCGGCTTCAGCCGCGTGGGAGTGCGCGAGGGAACGCGTCGGGGTGCCGGTGGGGCTTCGGTGCAGGGAGAGGCGGCGCATGGGAGTGCAGCGCATGGGGATAGACTTGGCGAAGATGGGAGCTCGTGCGAGAGGCGTAGCCAATCACGGGGGGACACGCTACGGCACCGCCTAAGATGAATCCGTCGGTGGGGTTCCATATGCCTCAGGGTCAATTGGTGGGCTCCGGTAATAATATCAGGTAGGTGAGCCCAACGGTCAATTGGCCGGAGAGAGACGGAGCAGTTGCCACGTGGGGAGCTCCGGCCACGCAAGGAAGGGCGGCTTCGAAGGATCTTGCGCCCGTATCCGAGCGCAAGAAGAATCGGGGGGCTGCTGATGCTGGGCTTTGCATGCATGAGTCTGCCGGTCCCAACCTCGATGTTGGCAAAAGTTCGTGAGCACGCGATGGGACGTTGAAGCTCCGAGGCTGTCGAAGACGCCCGCTCGAGGGCAGCGGCAACCTGGTCTCAGGCTTAGTGCATGCGTAGGAGACGGGCGGGCAAGCTTCGATGCTGGAAATGTGTGCGAGGTCCCCCACACTTGGCTCCAAGGCTGAGGAGGACCTCGGTGCAGCCTGCGAGTGATTTCAGTGCCGCCGGAGCTGGATGCAGGCGGGAGAGGTCGGTGGCATCCATAGGTGACTTTGGTGTCAACCGAGGTCGGACGCATAGGGGATGCTTTAGTGCTGGAGAGGAGATGCAGGGAGTTTCAGTCAAGGGACTTGAGACCGCCAGCGGGATCTGCCTCGGCTGGATATGCTTCGACTGGACTTCGGTGGGGTGCGACGCCATCCGTAGGATAGGATTAGTGGTAATGGGTTCGTGGGAGCAAGATTGACCATAGTGGATTGTCGGGACTTTAGAGCCGATTGTGGGTTGCTTTAGACACCGGCAGGTACGAGGACATGTTTGGGGAAGACATTGCGTCTTACAGGTCCGTCGAGGTTCGGCGTCGTCCGCCCACTCAGCTGTCCCGACGCTGTAGGGAGTGCGGCCGATTATGGGACACCCCGGCGTTGGAGGAATACACGAGAGGGAGAGGGTACGATGCCACTAGATGCCGGTTTTGCTTCGACCGGACTTGCACGTGCGATAGGAGCACGACGATCTCTGGGGAGTGATGCCGCCCATGTATAATTTCGGAGACTGCAAAGATGGGACGTGTGAAAGGAGGTGCGTGCGAGGGAGGCATCGGCGTCACTGATGGTCGGTTCTGCCGGCGAGCTTCGCATGGGTGGCTTCGGTTTCGGCCACCGAAGGCATGGCATGCGCGAGGGAGAGGGGGTACGAGATCATCTGTAGAAGTTGTCTCGACCGGATCCATATCAGCAGAGCCCACATGCAGATGAAGCGTGTTGTCCTCCGTGGGATTTACTTCGGCGAGACCCACTTCGGGGTTGCTGGCTCTGGTGCCACCGGTGCAATCGAGGCAGCGGCAGGTGGGACGCGTGCAGGGAGCGCGGTATTGTCCATGGGTAACTTCAGGAAGAATGTGCATGCGGATCTCAGAGCTGATACGAGTGGCTTCAGCTTCATCAGAGGCGACCTTGGTCGCGATGGAGACACGCGCACTGAAATGCCGGACCGATCAGGAGTAGCTTCACATGTCAAAATCCATCCTTTGAATCCTTCTACAGAGAAAAGAGGAGCACCGATTCCCGGTGCTCCTCCCTAGAAGGGAACACTTGGATTGTGAGTGGTGTGCACCTTGCCCCATCTCGATGATATTCGTAATTTTTTTATCCCATCTCACCCGCTCTCTGCCTTCCGAAAGGGCATCTCTTTAATGTATTTGTCAGAAGACCTGGGAGAAATATTCTCGTAGGCATGGAAGACGTAATATGATGGACGTGGGATTCGAGTCTAAAGCTCAGTATGAGGACTGAAAATTTGTCTGCCCGGACATTGCGATGTATCGTCTTGAGATGAAGCCCGAGTGCTTCGTTCTTTCTTCCCCAAGCCAGAGGCGCTGGTGCTCACTAAATTCGAAGTCATGTTCGACATGGTAGATGCGAGAGTACTCTATGCGGTCTTGGTGTTGGCTCAGCATTGTCCGAAGTCAGATGTGCGCATGGGTATTTTCTTTTTTCTTTTCTTGTTTCCACCATGTTTTCTCTTTCCTCTCACTTTCCCTTAAGTTTTGTACCAGGGAGGTCCTCTACGCCCCCCCACAAGAGTGAGGTCTTCAGCTCCCCCTCTAGCGTGGTTCGGTGTTGCCCAGGAGAAAATTGGTCGCCAGGGCCTAGCATAGCATGGGATTGGCCGAAGGAATTCCATACTGATCAGGGCCGGATTGGCCGTGGGTTCGGTGTAACCTAGAATCGATCTTGCCGACAAGGATTCGGTATGAACGAAGGCAATATGGCTTTGAGCTATTGGATTTGGTGGAGGTTGGACAAAGGGAGTGTTCTGGATCCGTCGAAGACGTGCCACGGAGTCGGCTTGTGCAAGTGGAGGCCGAAGGAAGCAGTCGTGAGGACGTAGGGGGACTGATGTCAGCCACCGGCATGCATGTGGATGCCATTGGATGTGAAGATGCACCGGGGAAACTTCGGGCCACTGATCCTACCATGGCGCCGTCAGAGGTACGGGCACGTGCACTGACGAGGCCCGTGGCCGACAGGCGGAGGGAGACGACTCTCCCCCTCTTCTTCGTCTCCCTCTTCTTTTCTTCTTATTCGGCAGTGGGCTTCGATGCCGGCCGAAGGCACTGGAGGGACGTGCAGGAGCGCATGGTAACGGTGCAGGTGGCTGGGGATGCGCGGGGACCAGTGCAGGTGGCTTCGATCGCACAGGAGCACATGGAGGGCGTGTGGGGGGAGGCCCATGGCCTCTTCTCCTTTCCGTTCCTTTTCATCTTCGGCAGCCGGCCTTGGTGCCGGTCGGGCGCATGTCAGGCGCGTGGGGGGAGGCTCGTGGCCTCCTTCCCTTCTTTTCCCCTCTCCCACTCTCCCTCTCTTTCTCTCTCTCTTTTATTATTTGTTGACAGATGGGACAAGAGAGAAGGGGAGATCAGCAACTTGAGAGAGCGAGGGCACGCACGGGGGACCTCAGGTCCACGGATCCTGTGATGCACGGCACTGTTTAAGGCACGCACGCACGAGTCCGAGAGCTAGGGGTAGATCGGCACCGGTAGAAATCTGTGTAGAAGTTTTAGGGCTGCCGCAGACAGCCTTGAGAGCGTCGGAGATGATCTCAGCACCATCCAAGGTGGGGTTCGTCGGTGGGTTTGGCATGGCCCGAGGCTATATCACTAGTGCCGTTTGGGATTGGGGTAGCTACCAATCCCAACGCTATTCAGGGTCCGACTCCCTAGTGGGTAGCCTCTGTCCTGTTTTCGAATAAATATGGAGACGCGTGCAGAGGATCTGTGATACAATCATGACCCAACAGACACGTGAGCATCCAATCTGAGATCTTTGATGGTGTAGCGAGTAGTCTAATAACGTGAGATCTGGATCGGCACCATGTGAGATGATCAGAGTTGCTGGATACACAGGAGGTACATAGGAAGATCCTTAGGTTGGAACTACTCACTTTAGCCAATGATACGAAGGCAACTGATGGTGCTCTTGACCTCATATCGAAATTGAGATTGGTCTTCGAGTTGTCTGAAATACGATACTAGCACAAAAGCTAAGGATCCTCTGATCCCCCATGTGAGAGCTTCGTCTGCACACCCACCGAATATGTGGGGCTCCATCTACACTTCCATCGAATAGATGGAGGCTTTAAATACTTTTTCATCATCGTAGGAGCTTCATTTGCACTTCCATCGAATAGATGGAGATTTCATATGTACTTTCATTGAATAGATCAGGGCTTCATATGCACTCCAACCGAATAAATGGGGGTTTTGGATGTTCTCCCACTATTGTGGGGCTTTATCTACACTCTCACCAAATAGATGGGAGCTTCGGATTCTCTCTCACTGTCGTGGAGATTTCAGCTGTACTCTCACTATCATGGTGGCTTCATTTGCACTCCCACCAAATAGGTGGAGGTTTTGGATGCTCTCCACCATTACGGAGGCTTCGAATGTTCTTCCACCATCATGGAGGCTTTATCTGCACTTTCACCTTATAGGTGAGGACTTCATCTGTACTTCTATCATCGTAGGAGCTTCATTTGTACTTCTACCATCGTGGGAGCTTCATCTGCACTCCCAGAGCTACCATCCCGCCGTCCTGGCCTCCCCCTTCTTCTCCCACTGCCATGCCCCACCGTGCCCTGTCGGATCCGCCTTCTCCTCATCGGATCTATCGTGCCCTACCTCTCCCTTCTTCCCCTACCTCTCCCTTTCTTCCCTAGTTGTGCGGCTGGACCCACTTCCTAGTCAGACCGAGCAGATCTTCTTCCCTGCTTAGTGAGTATTAGCGACGACGATGGCAATGGAGCCGTCACCACACCCCATCCCCCCTCTTTAAATTATTAATATTTAAATTTAGATTTATCAGATTTATTTAAATTAATAATATTTAAATTTAATTTGTGCATGAAAAGCATATTTTTGGTCACCAACAAGATCCAAACAAGCCCCACTATCTATGAAATCTCACATCCAGTGGTTCTCTCGAGAGGTAGAACCACTTCAGAGAGCTCTTCGACGAGAGTAGCTCCACTACCTTCGACGGTAGGAGTTCGAGGTCGGGCCACCATCGGATTAGCTGTGGCCCACTCATCTACTCCGATGGTGGTCAGAGCAGCTTGATGAGTTCTTCAATGATCAATGTGCTTCCGACGGAAAACATCTACCCTCAGGGTAATCAGCAAGACCTGGGCGGCAGCATTGATGAGCTTGTTTCCGACCCATCACAAATGATATGGGTCAGTCTGATTAGATTCGGATCAGGCTCAAGCCTCATATTTTAAAAGATTCTAGACCTTAGGCCCAGCTCGAAGCTCGAAAAAAATTTTGGACCGGGCTCAAGGAGGGGGGTGGCCGGACCCAGTCAAGCCCATTTTCAGTTCTATTTGCAATGCTACTCGATAATTTGAGGATGGGATTTGCCTAGATGTCATACTAGTGTACTAGCGTGGCTTGATCATCTAGCAGAAACTCAGTTTGCTCGAGAAGAAACTCAAAGAATTGAGCCAAAAAATATGAGTTGCATATTTTTTTTTTGTTAATTTATTTGATCATTCATTATACTTTGTATTCCCTCGTTAGCTTAATGGAATGATGTCAATGCACATCTGATAGCTTCTAGATTCTAGGAGGGGAGTTCAAATATATGAACTTGAGGTTTGATACAATATAATGAAGTTTTCGACTGGACTTAGTAAGTAAGACTATGAATCTCATTGCTATTTTTTTATTATTATTTTTTATTATATTTTAAAAATATATTATTATTTTTATAGAGCTTTTGGTTAGTGAAAAAATAAATTTTAAATTTATGCAAAAACATATCTTACCTTTTAATTTTTTCATCTTTTCTTTATTTTTATTGATTTTTTTATTTTTTTTATTTTCTTCGTCCATAGAAGTCTCAATCAGGTGGGAGGCTTGGAGTGACTAAATAAAAAATTTTAGATCCATCTTAATCGGATGGGAGGCTTGGAACACACAAGGTAGCTTTCTCTCCCCTCTCAATAAAATTTATAAAATAATTATAAAATAAATTTTAAAATATTTAATGATAATTTTTTTAAAAAAATAAAAATTATTAGCAATGGTATTAACGATGACTTATCGTTAATATTTTTTTTAAAAAATTTAATTAAAAAATTAAAAAATTATTAACGACTATAGTAGTGACAACAACTTTCATCGTTAATAGTTTTTTTAACACTTTAATTAAAAAAAATTATTAGCGACAGTATTTATCGCTAATACCATCACTAATTATCATTATTAGCGATGGAAGATCAGAAATTATCGTCGCTAATAATGATAATTAGCGATGAGATTGTTTTCATCAAATTTTTAGCGATAGCATTCCATCATTAATACTATTAGTGACAACAAAGTGACTATTAGCGATGGTAATTAGCCATTGCTAATAGTCCAATTTTTTGTAGTGACGTGCTGCCCTTTGGTCAGTTGTACAATGAATTAGTAACACAGGAAAATCCTGATAGAGAGCATAACTTATCTTTTTGGAACATAAAATAATTTTTAAGTTTTTGAGCTAGTATTTATAATTAAGTCTAGTTAGGCGATTGATTTCAAGAATGCGAACTAAGGGGTTGAAAACTGATATTTTATTCTATAGAGAGTAGAGATTTAAGTTAGATTTTTATATTTGATTTAAAAGTTTGTTTTAGAATTTTTTTTTAAAATAAATGTGCCTCCCACTATTTTTTTAGATCTCTCACACTCCTCGGATAAAGAAAAAAAAATCCTTTACGACTAAAATTTCAAGTGGATACTATGGTCCTACCATCTACACGCACCTCACCTGATAATTATTGATGGCACGCAAATCAATAAGTGGACAACTCTTATTTAATGCTTCTCAAATATATTGCAGTGGTAATCAGTCTTTAAGTTATGTAGGCCTCACCCGACAGACAGTTATTGCCCACATTCTTTAGTTAAATCAGACCCACCATTCAACGCATAGGCAAAGCTTTCATTGGATTCCTCACCTAACAGTTATTAGGTCTAATTCCATCTTTATCCCACAGTATCTCATGCTAATAGTGTAATTGCATCATGTCGATACAACTGAATCACTGTGACCAGTCGAGAACAATCAACACCAATAGGATGTCCGTACATCTATAATGGTAGAAGATCATTCGACTTAATATTTATGAGAAGTTTTAATTTAGATCTCTTGTTATAATCATTTACATCACATACAAATAAAATCCATAAAGCATGAACAAAAAAAAAAAAACCAATGATGATCATGAATCTAGAGGATTTGTGCTCGAGCTATTAAGCTGAATTGGAGTCTATGGGTCAGAGTACAAGCACAGATTTGATCATCTTCAACTCTTTGAATTGATCTAAAGCCATCCTTGATCTCATCATGATCAACATCTTGATCCGGCTTGAGCCAATCACTCAACTCGACCCATATGCTTGCCTCATACTGTAGACTTGCAACTGATCAACCATTGACATGCAATCATTTACACAATAGGACCCATATAATATACACTATAAAAAAATAATTATAGCCCTTTATCATATGAAATACACAGGTCTCCAAATTATATAATTTTGATGATGCTTGCAAGCTCCAAATAATAAATAATTTTATATACATAGGGTCAACAAATACAATACATTACAAAGATAGGTAAAGGGGTTGCAATCTTATGATCATCATCATATATATCTCATACATAATAGAAAATATCATATTTGAGTATCGAGGTGATTGTTCAACATAGACCTGATTAAACATCATGTGATCTCATCACTATAATTTTTTGATCTTATCAGCCATTAATGTTGGTTGATCAAATCAGCCAACAAGATCGAAAACTTTCATGTATAAAATCTGGTTAAATGACCTATGATATCTAAATCTACAATTTAACCTTAAAATATATGAGGGTGGCTCTGATACCATTATTAGAAACTAGGATTGATTGATGCAATGAAATTTAAAAAATTTTATGATCACAAATACTATAGAAAATAATATTTTTAGATCAATATGATGCAAGATCTCATCTTGAATCGATCCCGAATCCTTCATAGTTGTTAGGGTTAAGATTAAGAAAAGGAGATTAGGTCTTCACCTTTGCACAAATAGTTCTTCACCGTAATCTGATGATCGTGGATGTTCTTCTTCAGTTCCTTGAAGTCGCACATGCATCTGAACTCTATGAGTATCCACATAGGAAAGATCAAAGATTCTTCTCAAGTAGATTTGATTTTCTTTCCAAGAAAATCAGCATGCATATTTTTATCTTTGCAGCCTTTGATCAAGCTTCAACTTTTGATCGTTAGATACAAAAAAAATGGAGAGAGAAAAATTCTCAAAACCATCCAACATCTTGGTCATCCCAACCTTGGGCATGAGAGAGAGAAAGAGGAGAGGAAGAGGTGCTGGTTTCTGATTTTTCTTACAAAATCCCAACGCCACATGCAGTAGCCTTTTATAGGTGTGGACTCCTTCCACGCCTTGGACTCTTGGGTGTCCAAGAGTCCAACCAAACTTAAACTCCTTATCTCATAGGGACATGGGATGCACACAAGGAAGCTTTTCACGTGAAGAACCCTTCCAAACATGGACATGAGGCATGCATTAATTATGATGGGCGGTATGGCAGTGGGCGTGAACACAAGGGGCACTAGGAGTCTTTCTGTTTCTAAAACTCTTGGCACCCTTTCCTCTCCACACCCCTGGTCCCTAATGTGGTACACAAAAAGGCTTAAGGCAAGGTGGCATTGAGGTTTAATTATGAAATCCAATCTCATAGCAACAAAGAGTCCAAGTCCCATAAAGCTTTGACTAAATCAAACCTTTTAATTTAGTCAAATCCTTTAATTCCTCAAATCCTTATTTGAAGAGGACTCGAGCTCATGATGCCCTTTCTCACTCTAGGCACAATTAATGATTAGATGTATGCTAAAATCAAAATCAAAATCCTTATCACATAAGGACTCCTGATGACATGGGGAATCTAGAGTTTAACTATGTGCTAGCATAGTATTCTAAAATCCTTTAAGATTTCATAAATCTTAATCTAATTAAGACTTCTTAAGCTAATTTTAAGTTGTTGACCTAGTCCCTTTTATATGTGACCCTATAGGTTCTATTCTATCTGATAGTAACACATATTGTGATCTCCATCACGAATATCATCGAAACTCTTTCAATGGATTATAACAATTTCAACTCACTCAATAAAAATTATTGATCATCAAAATAAGTTTCATGAGTCTCACAATCCACCAATGACTTCTAGCAATATGTAGAGTATTCCAGAAGAATAGAATAGGTGAATCTCTAGGTATCGTTATCGTAAAATACAGTCCTTCTATCGCAAGTTCCAACAAGACAGAGGTTAAAAAATTTATCATCAAACTCCATTGTTTGTCATATGTCAAATTTATTCAACTTGAGTTTCTATCATGAAAGCTATGAAAACTCTTTTCCATCATTCACTCTGTCCTGACCAAAATCTTCTGAATTCGATCTCATAAATCACATAGGATTAACTTCTTCATCTATCAAGGATAATAGATTTCTTATAGGTGCAGATCTTATTTCTACAATGAATCTACTGCAGCGAACATACACCGCAAGAATCAATATAGCTAGAAGATCAAGTGTATATGCAGTCAAACTAAAGTAATCCTATTATAAATAGCCAAGGCACTATAGGTCAAAGAACTAATCACACTATTGCAGCATCGATTGAATAAGTCATTGATGAGTGAGTGACATCCAAGTGACTTCTCATATTGATCATACTCGATATCTTTATTTTCTAACAAATACCTACACTCTTACTCTAGTATCTCGCACTATATACTTGAGACTTGTCTATCCTAAAAGAGAAGCAATCTATACACCAATCTATTCAGATCAATCATCATCTACTACAAAAAAACTAACTATTAGCAACGGCTAATTACCGTCGCTAATAGTCAGATTGTCGTCACTAATGCTATTAGCGATAGCTTGCCGTCACTAAAAATTTGATAAAAATATTTTAGTTGCTAATTATCATTATTAGCGATGGTAAAATTATCATCGTTATTTTACCATCACTAATAATGATAATTAGTGACGGCATTAGCGATGGTAATGTCATAGCTAATAATTTTTTAATTAAAATTTTTAAAAAAATTATTAAGCCATCGCTAATACCATCTTAATAATTTTTTATTTTTTAATTAAAATTTTTAAAAAATATTAACGATGGTAGTGCCGTCACTAATAATTTTTATTTTTTTAAAAAAATTCTAATTAAATATTTTAAAACTTATTTTATAATTATTTTTTAAAATCTGTTATAACTAAAATAATAATTATTTAACATAATTATAAATAAAAAGTTAATTATATTATATTAAAAATATAAATTATATAATTTTATAAATCTACTTTATAAGTTTAAAAATTATATATATAAAAAAAATAAGTAGCATATGGATGTAGCATCTCTATGAGTGAGCATCTTAATAAATTGAAATCTATAAAATAGGTATAAGCAGAAAATATACTAAAAAAATTATGTATAGGTATACAATCAAAATAATAAAATGGCACTGAGTGACATAAACCAATTAGGGTGATTATAAAAACTATAACATAGTTTCAATATGTAAAAGGGAAACAAACAAATCATTAGATGCTAGCATTAACTGAAATAGAGATTTTAATGGCTTGGTAACTCCTGCATGCTTTTGATGCAATAAATAAAAAATAAAAAATAATATATATACAAATTGATGCTCAACACATCATAACTAATTGTTCCACATCATCTAATATTAATGCCTAAAATTAATGAAACGTGAAGTTAACATAAATATTTGAGGAGTAAAATTTACTCTTTTTGAGGTCATTAGGATTAGCATGGACAACAACAGCCTTTCTAATGATGGAATTTGGTCCACCAAGAGGAATCTGCAAAAGAGAATAAACATAGAAGAGTGTAAAAGGTAGAAAGAATAATATCTCATTAATAACATATTAAATATAAAGAAAAAGCAAATAGCTTACTTATCAACAATGCTAAAATTAACAATTCCTAAAACATCAAACCAAAACCACATAAACATCTAGTATTCCAGTAACCAGCTATGCATAATGTTTTAGTAAATCTGCTCAGGCATAAGTAAAACATCACTTCTAATACCAAGTTATCATTTTTAAATGTTATGAAAACAACAATACAGCATCATAAAGTGGTCATGATAAATAGATCATACCATCTTCACCAGCAGTCACATTTTCAAGATCACCAGTATGGCGGTTCTCATCTTCAGGTGTCCCATGTTTCTTTCTAGTAGGATAAAATGCAGCCCTGCATTTGAAAAGAATATTAGAATAATCCACAAATCAAGCACTTTAATCACAGATAATGTTGAACCTCAAAATAAGAGCTCACTATCAGTAGACATGCAACCATTGGTGATGTCATCAAGAGTGTGAACATGGAATCCATAGAGCCCTTAAGCCCAGAGATATTTGCAATTACCTTAGTAGGATCGTGGTCGGGGCTCGAGGAGGTAGAAGGCAGCTGGAGGCTCCCGATCGGAGACTCGAGGAGGTGAGAGGTTACTGGGGGTTCACGACTGGAGGCTTAAGGAGGCGAGAGGTAGTCGGAGGCTTGGGGAGGCAGTCGGGTGCTCACAGTCGGAGGCTCGAGGAGGTGGGAGGTGGCTGGAGGCTTGCGACCAGGGCCTTGGAGAGATGGGTGGCGGCCAGGGGCTCGTGATCGAGGGCTCGAGGAGGCAGGATGAAGTCGAGGGCTCAGGGAAAAGGTTAGGTGCTCGCGGTCAGAGGCTCGAGGTGCAAGGCGGTCGGGGACTTGGGGAGGTGAGAGGCGATCGGGGGCTCGAAGAGGCGAGAGGCGGCCGGGGGCCTGATCCGGCAAGGGGAGGTGGTAGGGGGCCCAATCCGACAAGGGAGAGGTGGTATGGGGACTGATTTGGCAAGGCGAGGGGTGGGAGGCTGATCCAATAAGGGGAGGCAGCATGGGGCCGATCCGGTAAGAGGAGCGACGGGGGACCCGATTCGACAAGGGGGAGGTGGTGAAAGGCTCAATCCAATAAGGAGAGGAGGGTCGATCCGTCATGGGGAGGGGGGCCGATCTGACAAGGAGAGTGACAAGGGAGAAGGAGGAGGTGGTCGATGGCTTGATCCGATAAGGGGAGGCGGTGGGGGGCCGATACGTTAAGGAGAGCAATGGAGGGAGGAGGAGAAGGCGGTCGATGGTAAGGGGAGAGCTCGGGGAAGATGATACATGCGTAGGGAAGGAGGGTGGGGGAAAACTAAGGTGCACAGAGAAGGAGGGTGGGGAAAAATAAGGGTGCATAGAGAAGATAATAGGTGAAAAGAGGAAAAGTTACTAGTGATGGCTAAACGCGATCGCTAATAATAAAAAAATTCGTTGCTAATAATCATAGGCCAAATTAATAAAAAAAATTAATATTATTTTTTTTTGAATATAATATAATTTTAGAATTTAAAATTCATCTTCACTGTTCATTATTTAAATAATTATCGTTAGAGTATCATCATAAAAGATCATCTCGATCTAGTAGCCCTAGCTATGTCGATCAATAAAATTTAGTTTTGACAGCCACAAATAATTACGTGATGTTCTGATAGATAAAGACAACTGATATATCTAAAAAATTATAATGATGATCTTGATAATATTTGTAGCACACGATCAAAATTTTATTTCAATCGGATATCATTATCATAATCAATTTAGCATGAGATGATTTCGATCGTTAAATAAAAAATAAGTGATCAAAAGACCAAATGGCATCTGATTAAGATAATTTTTTAAGTAAATGATCTTTCTTACTATTTTAATAATTTGTATGGTGATAATCGTAACATCCAAATCGTGCATATATGAATCATCTACGTTAAGCAGATTTTACAAAAGTACAAGTATAATTACTTAAGGACTTTAAGAATGAGTATCAAGAGATATAGTTTTAGATCGTTCATATATACGTGATTTGAATTTTATGATCACTACTGTACAAATGATTAAAATAATAGTAGAGATCATATATCTAAAAAATTATCTTATAATCGATGCTGTTTGACCTTTTGATCACTCATTTTTTATTTAATAATTTAAATTAACTTGTGCTAAATTAATCATGATAATAATATCCGATTAAAATAAAATTTTGATAGTATGCTATAAATATCATCGAGATCATTATTATAAATTTTCATATTCATCGGTGATCTCTATCATTAGATCATCATGCAATTATTCGCGACCATTGAAATCAAATTTTATTGATCGACATAGCTAGGGCTATCAGATCAAGACGATCTTTTATGACAATACTCTAATAATAATTATTTAGATAATGAATGATAAAGATAAATTTTAAATTTTAAAATTATATCATATTCAGAGAAAAATAAAAAAATTATAAATTATTAGCGACGGTAAATGCCATCGCTAATACGCTTCCTACCATCACTAATAAGTTTAATAAATAAAAAAAATTGATTAGAGATGATGATAACCGTTGTTAATACTTTTTTCGCAGTCGCTAATAAATTTAATAAATATTTTTTTTTGTGATGGTTAAATCCGACGCTAATGTGCCATCACTAATGATTATTAATGATGCCAATCATCATTGCTAATAATCTTTTTGTCGTCACTAATAAATTTAATAAATAATTTAATAAATTTAATATATTATTATCGACAAAAGTGTTGCCATTGGTAATGCAGTCGCTAATACCCTTTATTAGCGACAGTGAAAATGCCGTTGCTAATGGCCGCCATTAATACCTTAATTTCTTATAGTGATCATTATGATGATCCATCAATCGGAATCAATTCAGAAATTAATCATCAATGACACATGCCTTAAATTCTCAATTTTTGAGAATATGTGTCATCATCTTATTAATTCTTTAGACGATTCGTAGATACATGCATAATATGAATAGAATAAATAATCTAATTTTATTAATAATAATAAATATTAAATATAAAATTATGTTCTAGAGCAAAAATATGTATCAATCTAATTAGCTTTTAGAACATACATCTAACAGGATGCAGGTTGAAACACCAAGGATGCGAGTATATATACTAAAGTTATGAACTAATACATTAAGACTGTGAACCAATACACCAAGAGTGTGACCAATACACCAAAGGTGCAATTGAGTAACTAGGTGCAGACCTAGGGGGCGAGACTTATCACTTTGAACAAGGCCTTAGCAGAGCATATTCCAAAGATGGTAGCTAGATGGTAGTTACCACTACCGATGATGTAGGAGTAATCGTACCACTGACCATAAATGATAAAAGTGGCACATATGGCATATATTACTAGAACATATATTCAAAATACGTAGTGGCACTTATGTTTTCATTATCCATGATGTGAGAGGAGAGATTGCACTACCTAACATGTTTAGTAAGGATGACCCATAGCAAATAGAATCTTCTTAGGTCTCTCTCTATCTTCTATGAATTTTGATTCAACAGCAGTTGTCCAAAATAAGTAGTGGTATACATCTTTCCACTATACATGATATGAAAGAACTAGCCCTATTGTGATATACGGCAATAAAGGTCACGAGGCACACAATAGTATTGACAAATGTTCAAAATAAGCAGCGGCATCCATGGATCTTTCCAATTAAAAAGAGCCATTTATAAACATCTAGTTGTATCCGTTGAAAAAGCATCTTCAAAATATTATAATGAATGGATATTTATCTATTGTATTTTTATTTCTTCCTTTTTCCTTTCAATTTATCAGTAGTTTAGGTAGCATTCTAGTAGCTAAAAGTTCTTGAAAATTTAAAATATTTGAACCCTAGCATTTTCTTCTCTCAATTTTTGTAGTAACTGATCCAAGAGAATTTTTAGACTCCACATAGAAAACTTTAGCCACTATGAGTATGGTTGGATGGGAGCTAGGAGCGAGATCTACCATAGTGAAAAATCAAATTGGGTAGCAAATTTTTAAAGATCATTACTTGACCATTTAACACCCGATTGGGATGATCTTTTTTTTTTTGTTGAATTACATAATTTTTCAAGCTTTGTGACATGGTCTTACTCTACAAAGGGTGCGGTGCAACTAATGGTCGGACCCAATTTATTATTTTAACCCAAAAAGGTCTGGTTAAACTATTTTTTTTTTTAATGAATGCCTTTGATCGAGCGTATATCTTAACTTGAAAAGAATTAAGTGGAGCAACTATAGGAAAAATTGATGTAGGAGTCAAGCAGATAAAATTTTAGCTTTTTTTATAAGTTTTTTCATTAGTTATCTCTATTTTTGAAAAGCTAATCCTTTTCAGATTAAGAGAGGAATCCGATCTGAATTATACAAAGACGTGCAGGACTTGCTATTATAAAGAGAATATATATATTACTTTTAAAGGATGAATGAAAGAAAACAGGACATGGACCCTACTTCCACCATCTTTCAATCTTTTTGTTTGAGAGATTCATATTTATTGGGTTGAGGAAATTCTTCTTTCTACTTAATAGCTTAGTTGTAGGCTTGTTATTCCATCCCGATGAACCAGATGGAAACAAATTCTTGGCATGCCTAGTAGGATAAATTACTTGGAATGTCACCATAGAAGAGAAATGATACACAAATCTCTAGCATAGATTAGTCTAAGAGTCCTATGGAAACATTATTGTCATTGAGAAATAGCAGACACTAAGAGCAAACCTATTAGAAATAGTCCACCAACACGATAGCCTCAAGCCACTATGGTTTTGATACTCAATATGTACGAAACAACTCCACGAGGGGATTCCGACCAAGATGGCTGGCCCCTTGTAAAGTAGTTCGAATGGATGGTGTGCCAATTTGAAGGTGATGTTACACGGCTTAAATTTTATATGGATGAAGGCTAGAGGGATCTTTTAGATGCAATAAGAAGTGTCAGCTGGTTGCCACAATCATAACCATTTGTCAACCAACAAGAAACTACTTCAGCTCAAATGGCTAAACAAGTAAAGAAGCTAGTCATATTTTTAGACGAGATCAGCCATATTTGTCTTTCAATACATCTCGGATTGTACAAATGTTTGAAAGTGGTCCCTAAGTGGTTCATAGACTGCTATGCGATGGTCTACAACACAGGAATGTGAAGATTCAAGAAAACCCGGACTTGTAGAAGTTTATATCTTATGATAAAGAAAAGGCCAAATTCTATCGTGCGAACCCTTCGGAACAAAAGGGTACGTTTAAGATAATGTCATGTTCATAAATGCAGTGAATGGAGTCCCTCGAGTACTTGTTGCTGTGTCGACCGGCCCAAGGCTGAACATAGTGGCTTGGTTGGAGCCTAGTATATCATATCAAGGAATTGGAGGAAAGACTCAAGTGGATCCCGAAACAATTGCTAGGGGTATGTCAATCTACTAATTAATATTGTCCTACAGCAAATGCTAGGGGCAGCCTTACACCGCGCCATCTAGATGCCACTCTGTCATGGAGTGAGTGTTTTCTTACCCAAACACCCATGCGGCATCTCAGCATGCCACACACCAAGGCCAGTCTTCTTGACTCCTTTCCTCGGATATACCAATAAACACACAGTAGTCCAGCCATATAGCCAAGCATGCATCTTTATGTCTCTGCCTAATAACACTGTTGTACTAAACACAGATGACATCCTCAAGTGTCCGTAAGCAATCCAACCCCTCAGATCAACTGCAATGCTCATACGCATCTCCGTGCTATAACATAGACTCTTCCCAAGAGTGCTCCGCAGCTCAACACCTCTGTGTCCACTCTAAGGCTCTGCGCCTCAAGCCAAGTACTGCTCATCCAAGATATCTTGATTCTTGACATACCCTCGTGCTATGACATAACCACTGTGCCACTGATCCGCAATCCACCAAGCTGCCCTTCAGTACTATACGTACCAAATCCACATAGCACGATCATGCAATGCCACTATTATAAATGAGGCTCGGACAAACCCACCTCTAGTGCCACCCAGCTAAACTACCAAGCTGTCACTCCCTGCAGCTTCTTGAAGCTACAGTTGATCATACACATCCGAGTCCTCTGGGGTTCTACTATCTAAGCTTCCCCCACAAACTCTTGTGCCATAATCCCGATCTAGTATCCAAACCTGCCCCGTCAAGTAAATATCTTCGATCGGTTGATAAATGCATCAAGCTGTCCTCTCCTCGTCATGACCCTCTTGGACATCCTTGATCCTTGGCCAAGCTCCAAGGCACATATTCTGACTGATATACCATAAACTTTGTTCTCCATGGCTGATCGATTCCCATGGATCCCTGTAAGACATCACCTTATGATGCTCACGAGACTTGCCTGTTTGGATAGGCCACATCCTTGCCCAACTAATCTTTTATCGCCTCTTTGCTCCATTACAGAGATCAAGAATGCATAGAGTAGTCTAAACAAACCCTTCAAAGATAAAACCTCGAAGATGTCCCCTCCCCGCACAATGTGGCCAGCTCATCCAACCAGCATTGCCCCGAATACCTCCACACGAGATCATTCGGGCGTGGCACCACCATTGCCTACACAACTGTGCCACGGCGGACTTGTCTCCTACAGATCTGGGGGAGTCGGGTATGCGACCAAAGCTCCATGCCCCTCCTCAAACCAAGAAGAATCTTTGAGTATCTATATATATCTTGGAGGACCACCACAATTTCAAATATTATGCGTCTCGAGCCCCCCTGATATCATGCCATGGCTATGCCGCTCCTTGGCAAACCATTGCTCCCTCACTACCCCAGCAAGGCATCCCCCCAAATCTCACCTAGGGGGTTCCAAATGATCGAGTAGCATCGTAAATTTTGGTCATTTCAAATCCTTCGCCGCACCATGCCATGCCCATACCGGCACCTCCTGCGACATGCTTGTGGATAAGTCCGTGACAATTCTCCCCCACACAAGCTGTCGACGCCCTCGTCGACGTTCAAGCTACTACTTGAACATTAGTCACCACAACCAACTTTCACTACAGTCACTGTAAATATGGTTCCTCAAGTCAGAAACTCATGGTCTTGATGTTTTTGATCCTTTCTCCACCACTAAGAATCTATCATCCACACCACACTGACTCTTCCACAAAATCAAACTACTAGAGAATCCAACACCAACCTCTACTTTTGTCCTCCTCCAATAGTCTTCTAACCTTCAATTGCATGGCATTCCTCGGACTCTTCTAAGGCTTAACTCTCGATTGCCCCAATCTGAGAGCGGTCGCTACATTCTCTAAGCTTACTACGGTCCTCTAACCATCAACTTAACTGAAAACTTTGTGGCACTCCTCAAACTCTTCCAAGACTTTCCTCTTGATTTCCTCAATCTAAGAGCTGCCATTGCCTCCACCAAAGTAAAATTCATTGCCAGTAACACAAAATGGCACTCCTTAGACTATGTCCAAGGCTTAACTCCTGCCTATCTAAGTCTCAGAGCAGCCCATCACATGAGTCCCCTTTGGCAACTCACCTCCAAATGCCTGGTCTTGCAACGTACCCATCTTGCAGTCTTGTGGTAATTCCGACCTTTTCAATTTAACATCAAGACTTCGAATCTTACCACACCACACCGATGCCATGTACTCACAAGTTGCCTCCATAACTTTGCACTGTCCCATACCAACACAGATCTATAGATGTTACCAAGTGGGATCCTGATATCCAATCAAGACCACCTTCCAATCGTTAGACGATTGTGCTCATCTTGTAAATTATATATAAATTTTTACTAATAAAAATTATTTAATTTTTTATTATAAATTATTCATCTTTGAACTTCTGTGTTGTAATCAAGTCCTTAGGACTATAATCAATCGACAAAAAAAGATTTGTCGTTAAGTTCTTAAAAATATTCGTGACCAAATGATATGCTATTAATAGGACGATAGCATTATCGAGTATAGGTCGTTGTGTGCCATATGAATTGATTGTCCTTTTAATTAAGAAGTATGGAGATACTGTTATGACATGTAGATGGAATGTAGGAGTACATTCATATCGAATGTGACCATGTACCGAGCACTCTACTGTCAAGAGTAGCTCACGAAGGGTATGGGTATAAGTATCCCTCCGATCTGAGACCACCACGGTGACTTGTAAGCAACTCACTGTACTTTAGTACCGGACCATCTGAGTTTCTAACTCAGTGACAGAAGGTTACTAGGTGCAGTCAAGTACTTATCAAGTCGGTGTGTGAGTCAAGATGAAATTGACCTCTTTGAATTAGTAGAAGATATGAATCAGTATATTTCAATTTAGTAAAATTTTAGCTAGGATAATCCATGAGATAGATTTGAAAGATTGAAATATAATGTAGTCGACTAAATTAGGATTGACAGTTAAATCCTAGGTTACCTTAAGCATTTGGATCAAAGAGATGAATTATATGGTAACCATATGCCAGTAGGTTCTAGAAGATTATTTTGCAATACTTCGACCTATCAGGTCATCTGGTCATCATTGCTAGATGGTTATATCGATTAGTATAAAAAAATATTTTTATGCTACTGGCTTAGGTTCGAATCTATGGTGTTACATACAATAGAAGATTTGATCAGATCAGATGGTTGAAGAGTCCAATTGGATTGTCACTCTGGTGAAGAATCCTACTCCGACTAGAACTCTGGGGGAGAGTCCCATTGGGACTGGGACTCTACTATTTTTAGAGAATTAATTAAGAATTAGATTATTAATTGACTTAATTTGATTGAGTAAAGAGCTTTGGATCAAGTCTAATTGAATTAGATTCAGTTTGACTCTGATTGGGTTTGATATGATCGAGTCTGGTTATAAAAAAAATTTGATCCTGATTCGATCAGAATTTTGACTCGATTAATTTCTAATTGGATTAAAAATTTGATGAGATATTTAGATTTCTAATGGGATTAGATTTATTTTTATTAGTGGGTTCAATCCAAATTTAGTTTGGATTAGAATTGAATTAGAAATGAAAAGTCCAAGTCAAACTAGGACTCTATCCTTATCTCTTGTGCTACCCCTGAACCCATGCCAATTTCTCCATGCCTAATTGGATTTGGGTTATAATTTTTGGCATCATGATAGAGGGTCCAATAAGAGTGGGCAGCAATAGCTGATGAGTCATAATATTATCTCTTGCCTAATTCGAATGCGATTCGAATTAGAGATAAGATGTAAACTAGAAAAGAGATTTTTTATATATAAAATATTATTGATGCCATATTAATTTTTTTGAAGAATTCTTTGATGTGTGAGACTTTAAAATCCTTCTCCACATCCTAATGATTTTTCTAAAATTTTTTGGAATGCCAAAAGGAGGTTTTGGTGTTGACTCTTGGTGCCCTTGCTTGAAAAACCTTAATTCCTAGTCTATAAAAAGGGTCCTCTCTCTTGAACATCCCATGATCAATCCCTTATTAGTTTTTATTTTCAGAGCCTCTTCTCCTCCTCCTCTATTCTTTCTCTTGATTCTCTCTTGTTTTGGAGGATCCAAGGTACTTGAAAAAGGAGGAACAAATTAGCTATCGAAGTTGCTTGCAGGCTAGCACCTCCAAGTCTCTAATCTGCACCTATCTTCGTGTGGATCTTCCTGTAGAGGCCAGATGACTTCGTGTGACTGCAAGTGGTCTGAAAAATACCTTCTCTAATCATTGACTAGAAGAGATCAAGATCAAATTTGTTTGGTAACGATCGCTAACTTGTTTTGATTCCTATGGTAGATCTAATAGTTAGATCTAGAATTTTAGCATCGATGAGATTGATGTGATTTTTATTTTCAAATCTAAAGTGTATATTTTTATATCAAAGATCATGATGTGATAGTCTAAGATAAGATCTTATACATATAATTAAGATTAAATTATTTAATCTATTATTTCACTGCACAAAATTTTTAAATTGCATGTACTGCACTATCGTATATTTTCTTCAACTGATATCAGAACATGATTGTTTTAATGTGAATCAGTATGACTTTAGATCTAATTTTTTTTATTTCATCTGATTATTTATGATTTAGATTAGATCTAAATTAGTTTATTTTTAGATCTGATTATTACTTATTTAGATTAGATATTTTGAGTAGCAAAGTACTCAGATTGGATAATCACCAGGCCGTTCGGTCATAGGAGTAAGTAGGATTTCATGAACCTCTCATCTCATTCAATGGGGTGCTCTTCATGACATGTAGGGGTGCCACTGTGAGGTCCCATGAAGAAAAAAATGAAAAGAGAAAACTTACTTTCTTATAAAACTCTAGATCTTGAAACCTCTAGGTGTTGTTATATGTGATGCAAGTTACGAAGATGGTTAGTTACATCTAATCTTGATTAATCAAAATTATTTTGATTTAAAATCATAAAAATTTAGATTTGATCTAAAAGATTTTATAATTTGATGTAAAAGGTTTATATAAAAAATTATTTTTCAAACCTTAACCATGTTGATGTAAAACTTAATTAAGAATTAAGTGTTAAACCCAACAGATCTAGAATTATGATTTAGATCTAATGACATTGTATAAAACATGGGGCATGGATTAGCTCAAATCAGGTCTTTCTATTTAATTGGGTTAGATCTAAAATTAGAATCAAAAAATTGATTGACCATGCAGAAAAATTGATTAAGTCTAACCAAATATTGAATTAGATTAATCAAGATTTTTCTAGTACAATAATTATAGATGGTCAAGTCCATATCTTTGATTAAACCAAATGGATCTAGATTATGGCTCAGTGGTTAAATCTGAATCATTAGGTTGGTTAAATCGAAACTAGTAAACCAATTAGTGTCTAAAGTAAGTTTGACATTTCGATCGATGGTTTTTAATTGGAAGTGGCTTATCTAGCCATTTCGATGGTATCTAAGGCAAGCTTAGCAAACCCTCCCATCAATCTCACTTATCTGGCCAATTTGATGAACTAGAGTTTGGTTAGATCGCTAAGTGATTCGAGTTAGCCCATGCCATTAAGGTTGATCAGTGTGACTAATCTAGGTGCCAGTTAAATCAGTATGACCTAATCTGATTCAATGACTTGGTGAAGTCAGTGGGAGGATTGTGGTCTACTAATTGATTTTTTCTCTCTCTTTTTCTCTAAACTGACTAAATTCTCTAGATTATTAGGTCTCTAAAATGAGCTAGTTATGGTGATAATTAGATCATAGCCTCCCATTAAGGTGAATGGTAATGGATCCATTATTCATGATTGATATTGCAGGCGCCATCCGTCTAATGTTCACTCTGAATAATAAAATTATCATTTATCATATGATGACTCTGTTAAACTATCTGATGATGGTTGGATTGATTGAGTCATCTTCGGACCTGATCATTAAGTAGAATCACTGAGTAGGTTCATGTTAATGGTTTGACCTAATCAAAATTTTCAATGGAGGCCCATCACCTACTGAAATAAAATCTGGGGCTAAATTAAATACTAGAAGTTATTTGAAGAAATAATTAGTTGACAACCTACCCATAGGTGCATATGGGTTGACTGAGCCATCCTCGGGCCTATATGTAGTCTGTGTAGATTTTAATACTTGCTAAAAAATTAAGATAATTCCTCGAATTGGAGGTAGAGACTATCAATTCATATAAAATAGTGGAAGAACCTTTAGACTAAAGTCCAAGTCTTTAGGATTAATAAATTTATATACTAATTTAATTTTGTATTTTCTTTGTGTGTGCAAAAATGACCTCAAACTTGTCGCTCCGATCACTGTTGGATAGTGAGAAGTTTATTGGATCAAATTTTGATAATTGGTATCGAAAGTTAAAGATAGTCCTAGAGCATGAGAGGATCCTTTATGTGATAACAGATCTGGCATTTGCAGAGTCTACTCCTAACGTCTGAGGCGTGGTCTGAGATACTTATTTGAAATGGCTCAATGACCGCATCATGGTTTGTTGCATTATGCGGGCTTCTATGAACAACGAGTTTAACCAAAAATTTGAAGAGGCCTGATCAGAGAAAATGCTTCAAGTGTTGAGGGATTCTTTTGGTACTCCTGACGACGTTGAGCGACACAAGACTAGTTACATCATTTTCAATATCTGGATGAGAGAGGATGCATCTATTGCCGATCATGTATTGTACATGATCGAGCAGATTAAAAAATTGAGTAAACTTGGCTTCTCCTTGCACGAATAGCTGGAGAAGGATGCAATCCTGAACTCCCTACCCAAGTCTTACCTACCGTTTCTCAGTCATTTCAGAATGACAAAGCTTGTAGTCAACTACCACGATCTGTTTGGGTTGCAACAAACTTTTGAAAAGGATCACCAGCTCCACAAAGAGATGATGAATCTAATAGGAGGATCTTCTTTGGATAGTGATCATCTCTTTAAGAAAAGGAAAAAGAAGAAAAATAAGAAGGTGCCTGGTGCTGTGAGTCAGTCTCAGAAATCTAAATTTAAGACTGATCAAAGTCAGATAGAGTACTTTTTTTGTAAGAAGCAGGATTATTGAAAAAAAAATTATCCTCAGTATATCACTTTTCTTGATCCGAACAGGCCAAAGAAGATGAAGCAATCAGTTCCTGGACAAGGTACTTATGTGATAACACCTTGTAACTTTCTCTTTTTGATATAATGACCTGGATATTGGATACCGGTAGCCTGATTCATATTT
This sequence comes from Elaeis guineensis, assembly GCF_000442705.2. NCBI lineage: Eukaryota > Viridiplantae > Streptophyta > Magnoliopsida > Arecales > Arecaceae > Elaeis > Elaeis guineensis. The sequence goes on along the minus strand of NC_025993.2, from coordinate 94,218,456 downwards.
GTAATTCATTATAGGGTCTTTAAGTCACTAAGAGGTCTGAAGATGACGAGAGATTTTTGAATGTTGGAGATAAAAGATCAATTTCAGTTCTAGCTTTAGGAATCATCAAGCTTGTATTCGAGTCTCGTTACATTATTTTTTATGAATATCATTACTATTCTAGTTTTCTTTTAAATATTATTTCTATAAGTCTTTTGGCTAATTCTAATTATGAAATATCAATAAAAAAAAAATTTTGTAATATCATTTTGAATAGTGTTACAATTTTGTGTGGATAGTTGAACAATGATATTTATATTGTATCTAGGTCTAATGTAATGTACATTTCAAATAAACACCCTAGAATAGATGATGTCATGGATGCCTACCTTTGGCATTATAGGCTAGGTCATATCAATAAGAATATAATGAATAGGTTAGCTCAAGAAGAGATTTTTGATAAAAACGATTATAAATCGTTACCTACGTGTGAGTCTTGTTTGCTTAGAAAAATGATCAAGTCATCTTTCACTAAAAAAGATGCACGAGCCAGTGATGTGCTGGGTCTGATATATACTGATGTATGTGGACCCATAAGCATATATGCCAGAGGAGGGTATAGTTATTTTATTACATTCACAGATGACCTATGTAGATATGGGTACGTCTATTTGATAAAATACAAGTTCGAATCATTTGAAATGTTCAAACGATTTCATAATGAAGTAGAGAAATAAACTGAAAAAAGTATTAAAACTCTTCGGTTTGACTGAGGAGGTGAATATCTCTCCAGTGAATTTTTAACATATCTAAGAGAGAATGAGATTCTCTCCCAATGGACCCCTCCAGAGACACCACAGCATAATGGCATCTCAGATAGGAGGAATTAAATCTTGTTGGACATGATTCAGTCCATGATGGGGTTTGCAACTCTGCTGATCTCCATTTGGGGATATGCACTTGAAACAGCCTGTCTTGTGCTCAATAATATTTCGAGCAAATCAGTTAGTAAGATACTATATGAGATATCATCAGGATGTAGACTGAACCTCTCTTACTTTAGGGTCTGGGGATGTCCAGCTTATGTTAAATGATTACAAACTGACAAGCTCAGTCCTAGGTCCAATAAATGTAACTTCATAAGGTACCCTAAGAAAATGAGAAGATATTACTTTTACCTGCTTGCTGAGCAAAAGGTATTTGTCAGCAATAAGGCATACTTTTTGAAAAAAGAATTCCTTAGTGAAGGAATAAGTAGCTCCAAAATCGAACTTGATAAAATTCGACAGGTAGAAGAACCAACACCAATGATTGAATCTGAACCAGATTTGATAAGATCAAATTTGAAGCTCAATGAACAAATATCCTATAGATGATTTGGTAGAATATCGCATCAATCGGACAGATACTTAGATTTTTTGGTCCAGGACAGAGATCTTGTTGAACTCGATGAGAACGATGAGGATCTGATCACCTACATAAATGTGATGTAGAGGTCTGACTCTGACAAATGACTTGAAGCCATGAAATTCGAAATGGAGTCCATGAAAGTCAATGATGTATGGATATTAGTTGACCCATCTGAAGAGGTTAAACCCATAGAGTGTAAGTAGGTCTTCAAGAGGAAGAGGGCCGCAGACAGAAAGTTGAAGACCTATAAAGCCCATTTGGTTGTCAAAAATTATCGTCAACATTATGGTATTGACTATGACGAGACATTTTCTCCTGTGGCAATGCTTAAATCCATTCGGATCAAGCTTGCGATAGTAGTATACCTGAACTATGAAGTCTGACAGATGGATGTGAAGACAGCTTTCCTAAATGGAGAGCTGAACGAAGAGGTATATATGATACAATCTTAAGGATTCACATCCATAGATGAGTCCAAAGTGTACAAGCTTCAGAGATCCATTTATGAATTGAAGTAAACATCTCAGAGTTGGAACATACGTTTTGATAAGATGATCAGAATGTATGGCTTCATTAGGAATGGAGAGGAACTCTGCATATATAAGTGAAAAAATGGTTCAATAATTATATTTCTTATATTGTATGTGGATGATATTCTTTTAATCAAAAATAATATCCCTACATTACAAGAAATAAAAGTGTGACTATCGTCATACTTCTCCATGAAGGATCTGGGAGAAGCAACCTACATCCTATGGATGAAGATCTATAGGGATAGATCTAAGAGGCTGCTTGGGCTCTCACAATCTACGTACATAGATACCATGCTGAAATGATTTAGTATAAAAAATTTCAAGAAAGGCTATCTTCCGATAGGCCAAAAAATTTTTCTTTCAAAAGGAGATTGTCTAACAACTTCTCAAGAGAGAGCATATGAATAGAGTTCCATATGTTTCGATAGTGGATTCTATTATGTACACCATGCCATATACAAGACCAGACGTGGTATACTCACTAGGGATAGTGAGCAGATAATAGTTTGATCTAGGAAAAAATCACTGGAAGGTCGTAAAGATCATTCTTAAATATTTGAGAAATACTAAGGACCAGTGGCTTGTGTATGGTGAAACTGACTTGAAACTAGTGGGGTTCACCGACTTCAACTTTCAGTTAGACCATGATGATAGCAAAAGTATGTTGGGTTATATTTTTATCTTAAATGATAGAGCGATCTGCTGAAAAAGTTTCAAGTAGCACACAGTGGCAGACTCTATTTGCGAAGCGAAGTATATCACGGCATTCGATGCTGCGATGGAAGCTGTATAGTTGTGGAAGTTCATCGACGAGCTCGGAGTGGCACCCTCCATTGATGGTCCTATCTTGTTATACTGCGACAATACTGAAGCTATTGCTCAAGCCAAGGAGCCGAGATCCCATATATTCTGTGCTACTATCACCTTATCCGAAAGATCGTGGATTGAGATGACGTCGACCTTCAGAAGATCGACGGAAAGAAGAACTTAACTGACCCATTTACTAAAGTTCTCAAAATCAAAGAGTTCGATGACTACAAGTCGAAGATGGGTATTCGATACTATACTAATTGGCTTTAGTCCAAGTGGGAGTTATTGAAAAATATATTCCAAAGCTAATCATTAGATGATTATTCTCATTTTATAAATTGCATATGAATTTTTATTAATAAATTTTTTTTAGCTTTTTCATTATAAATTATCCATCTTTGAACTCTTATGTTGTAATGAAGTTCTTAGGACTATAATTAATCGACAAAAGAGGATTTATTGTTAAGTCCTTAAAAATATTCACGATCAAATGATATACTATTAATAGGATGATAGTATTATCGAGTATAGATCGTTGCATGTCATATGAGTTGGCTATCCTCTTAACCAAAGAGTGTGGAGACACTGTTATGGTATGCAGATAGAATGTAGGAGTACATTTGCATCGAATATGATCATATATCAAACACTCTGCTGTCAAGAGTAGCTCATGAAAGGTATAGTATAAGTGTCTCTCCGATCTGAGACCACCACAGTGACTTATAAGTAACTCACTGTACTTTAGTATCAGACCATCTGAGTTTCTAACTCAGTGATGGAAGGTTACTGGGTGCAGTCAAGTACTTATCAAGTCGATGTGTAAGTCAAGATGGAATTGACCCCTTTGAATTAGTAGGAGATATGCATCAGTGAATTTCAATTTAGTAAAATCTCGGCTAGGATAATCCATAAGATGGATTCGAAAGGTTGAAATACAATGTGATCGACTAAATTAGGATTGATAGTTAAACATTAAGTCACCTTGAGTATTTGGGTCAAAAGGATGAATTATATGATAACCATACGTCAGTAGGTTCTAGAAGGTTGCTTTGCAATACTTCGACCTATCCGATCGTCAGGTCATCATTATTAAATGGTTATATCGATTGGTATAAAAAATTATTTCTATGCTATCAGCTTAGATTCGAACCTATGGGGTCACACGTATTAGAAGATTTGATCAGATCAGATGGTTGAAGAGTCTAATTAGATTGTGATTTTGGTGAAGAGTCCTACTCCGACTAAGACTCTAGGAGAGAATCCCACTGAAATTGAAACTCTACTATTTTTAAAAAATTAATTAATAATTAGATTATTAGTTGACTTAATTTGATTAAGTAAAGAGCTTTGGATCAAGTCTAATTGAAATAGATTCAGTTCAACTCTGATTGGGTTTGGTATGATCGAACCCGATTACAAGAAAAATTTGATCCAGATTCGATCAGAATTTTGACTCGACTAATTCCTGATTGGATTAGAAATTTGATGAGATATTTGAGTTTTTAATTATATTAGCTTTATTTCTATTAGTGGATTCAATTTAAATTTGATTTAGATTTGAATTGAATTAAAAATGAAGAGTCCAAGTCAAACTAGGACTCTATCCTTATCTCCTGCGCCACCCCTGAATCCATGCCAATTTCTCCATGCCTAATTAGATTTGGATTGTGATTTTTGATGTCATGATAGAGGGTCCAATAAGAGTGGGTGGCAATAGCTGATGAGTCATAATATTATCTTTTGCCTAATTTGAATGCGATCTGAATTAGAGATAAGAGGTAAACTAGAAAAAAAAATTTTCATATATGGAATATTGTTGGCACCATATTAATTTTTTTATTAATTTTTTTGAAGAATCCTTTAGTGTGTGAGATGTCAAAATTCTTCTCCACATCTTAATGACTTTTTTGGAATTTTTTGGGATGCCAAAAGGAGGTTTTGGCATTGACTCTTGGTGCCCTTCCTTGGAAAACCCTAATTCCTAGTCTATAAAAAGGGATCCTCTCTCTTGGACATTCCATGATCAATTCCTTGCTGCTTTTTATTTTTAGAGCCTCTTCTCCTCCTCCTCTATTCCTCCTCTTGATCTTCTCTAGCTTTAGAGTGTTCAAGGTACTTGAAGAAGGAGGAATAAATCAGCTGTCGAAGTTGCTTGCAGGCTAGCACCTCCAAGTTCCTGAACTGCGTCTGTCTTCATGTAGATCTTCCTGTAAAGGCTAAATGACTCCATGTAGTTGCGAGTGACCTGAAGAATACTTTTTCTAACTGTTGGAGATCAAGATCAAATTTATTTGGTAACGATCTCTAACTTGTTTTGATTTCTATGATAGATCTAATAGTTAGATCTAAAATTTCAGTATTGATGAGATCGATGTGATTTTTATTTTCAGATCTAAAATATATATTTTCATATCAAAGATCATGATATGGTAGTCTAAGATAGGATCTTATACATGTGATTAAGATTAAATTATTTAATTTATTATTTCTACTGCATAAAATTTTTAAATTGCATGTATTGCACTACCGCATATTTTCTTTATCTAGACATTCCAGTCTTCACTTCGAGCTCCAATTATCTATCACTATAGAACCATTTATCCATGCTGTTTCCTACGATCCCCAACTCGACTGCTTCTGTGTCTTGACTACGAGTCTATAATGCCAACACAAGGCTAGTCGACTAGTCTGCCTCACTCCTATGACTCCAGTGACTCGACACCCACTTGCCTCGATATCAGAGCCTTAAAATGCATCACAGCATGACCACCTCATGGCCAACCTTGCCAACATTAAACAACCTTCGTGTTTCATCACCTACACCCTGACATCACATGTCTGTATAGTGAGAAGATACCTTCGACCAAATATCTGCCTCTAGTATCTCAGCTTACCAACGCCTTCACCCTAAGAGCAGTTCCATTAGGTTTGGTTGATATCTTATGCTATTTGAGTGCTTCAGCTCCACAATCATCCACACAAGAGATGGCTTTTTTCAATGTTCCCATATCTTAGTGCAACTGAGTCCCTTGACTCTCCAAATGTTCACCCCAGCTTGTACTTTTAAAATTTGGATGCTACATCATTTCCTGCACTGTAGATATATCCTAGTACCTCAGTCTATTTACCCAGCTCTGTCTCTTTGGAGATTTTAATCCCTCGAGATGCTCTGCCTTGTAACTTTGCATGCAGCCAAAGTGCTTTAGCATTCACGAGCACTCTTCACCCTGAATTCCATTCCTCAGCCATGAACTGATAGATTTTCACATTCACAGGCTTCCATCCACTAGTGCCATTGATGAGCAACCTTTATCATTCAGCACTGAGCATATTGTCCTGCAATATTCTCCCCCACTCTGAGTCATTGATACCCACAACAGACTCAGACATCCAGTTCCTCTGAACCTAGACTTCAAATTCTCATTGCTTTGGATACCCTTGTATTTACAACCAAAATATGCAACTTGATACCACATGTACCAGAAGCTAACACCAAGCACAACGTCAACCATCGACTTAGCCAACCTGACTCTGATACCAACTATCATGGGGTGAGTATTTTTTGATCCAAACACCCATGCGGTACCTCAGCATGCTACACACCAAGGCCAGCTCTCTTGAGTCCTTTCTTCGGACATACCAATAAGCATGCAGCAATCCAGCCACATAGCCAAGCATGCATCTCTATGCCTCTGCCTAGCAATACTGTTGTACTAAACACAGATGACACCCTCAAGTATCCGTAAGCAATCTGACCCCTCGGATCAACTGCAATGCTCATTCGCACCTCCATGTCATAACATAGACTCTTCCCAAGAGTGCTCCGTAGCTCAATACCTCTGTGTCCACTCTAAGGCTCTGCCCCTCAAGCCAAGTACTACTCATCCAAGATGTCTTAATTCTTGACATACCCTCGTGCCATGACATAACCACTGTGCCACTGATTCGCAACCCACCAAGCTGCCATTCAGTACTACACGTACCAAATCTATATAGCACGACCATGCAATGCCACTACTATGTATGAGGCTCGAGAAAACCCACCTTTAGTGCCGTCCAGCTAAACTACCAAGCTGACACTCCCTACAACTCCTTGAAGCTACAGTTGATCGTACACATCTGAGTCCTCCAGGGTTCTACTATCCAAGCTTCCCCCACAAACTCTTGTGCCACGATCCTGGTCTAGCATCCAAACCTACCCCATCAAGTAAATATCTTCAATCAATTGATAAATGCATCAAGCTGTCCTCTCCTCGGCATGACCCTCTTGGCCATCCTTGATCTTTGGCCCAGCTCCAAGGCACATATTCCAACTGATATACCATAAGCCTTGTTCTCCACGATTGATCGGTTCCCATGGATCCTCATAAGACATCACCTTGCAATGCTCACGAGACTTGCCTATTTGGGTAGGCCACACCCTTGCCCAACTAATCCTCTATCGTCTCTTTGCTCTATTATAGAGATCAAGAATGCATAGAGTAGTCTGGACAAACTCCTCAAGGATAAAACCTTGACGATGTTCCCTCCCCGCATAATGTGGCCAGCTCGTCCAACTAGCATTACCCCGAATACTTCTACACGAGACCATTCGAGCGTGGCACCACCATTGCTGACACAACTGTGCCATGGCAGACCCGTCTCCTATGGGTCTGGGGGGAGTCGAGTACACGGCCAAAGCTCCACGCCCCTCCTCAAACCAAGAGGAATCTTTGAGTATCTACATATACCTGGACGGACCACTACCATTCCAAATATCATGCATCCCAAGCCCCTCTGATATTATGCCACGACTATGCCGCTTTTTGGTGAACCATTGCTCCCTCACTACCCCAGTAAGGCATCCCCCCAAATCTCACCTAGGGGTTCCAAATGATCGAGTAGAATTATAAATTTTGATCATGCCAAATTCTTCACCGCACCGTGCCATGCCCATGTCGGCACTTCCTGCGACATGCTTGCGGATAAGCTCATGACAACCCACACAATCTTCTGCATGGCAGGTAAGGATGCCATGGAAAAGACATCGTCTGAACATTATAATGAATGGATTTTTATCTTTAGTATTTCACTTTTTTCTTTGCTATCATTTAATTAGATTATCAGTTGTTTAGGTAGTGTTCATATAGTTAGAAGTCCTTAAAGATTCAAGGCATTTGAACCCCAGCATCTTCTTCTCTCACATCTGATGACAAGCCAATGATATGCTTGTACAACTTTTAGCATAGTCATAGGCTTGTTATCCCATCCCAATGAAAAAAAATGGAAGCACTAAAGCCCCACACACTCATATCACCTTCTCCTCTTCTAGCACCGCCTCCCCCCATCCCTCGCCCTCTTCTCATTTTTTCTAAACCTCACATACTCAACCCTCCTCTCTATCTAACATGGTCCCAAGTCTTTTACTTCCACCAATTTCTACTCTTCCAACACCTTCTACTCTTTTATAAATCCCACAAGCGCCTTCATCCTTCCTCTCCATTCCTTCTCATCCATCATCTCTATCTAAACCACTACTTCAAGGGTACTTTAGCCCTATAAGCTAAATGTATCCACCACATGATGAAATCCCATGAATCTAGGTGAATAAATAAGAACACTGGGATTATATTGAATCACTTGACCAACTTTAAAGAGCACTTTGGAATTTTTTAAACTCAAAAGTTATTATGCAAAATTGATCCTAAATTAAAAAGGTGCTGTTAGGAATAAATTGGAATGGGCCAATGATGTATGTAGATTCAAGCACATTATAATCCATCGAGTCCATATCAGTGCCCCTCAAGTGGCCTAATTGTTTTGGTTTGCCCGACCTTTGATCGACAAATATCTATCTCGAGTCCTGGTCGGAGGTTATTCTATCTGATCTCTCGTCAGCATATTCTTGATCCAAATTTTGAATGGAAAAGGTTTGGTCCAATCCTTGATCAGAAAACTATCCATTCTAACTCCTAGTCGGCACACCACACTCTCCGATCTCTCCTTGGAAGCAGATTGATTAGGCTCAGATTCAAAAGGTAGGCACCAATTGGCCGTAGCTATCAATATTATTTGGGCGTAACTGTTGGATTTTGATCACACAGTGGAAAGTAATTTTTAAAGTTTTTTAAAATACTCAAATCGATAGCTTTATCAAATAAAACTATCGAGCAGAACCCAAAACCTTAGAATCACCTTGCCGAACACGATCAAAGCAAATTTAAGCATACAAAGAGATAGAATATTATACTTTAACCAAAATAGAAAAGTGGCATATTGGTGTTGTCCATAAGACTCTAAGATAGAAGTCCTCCATCGGTGATCCACACGAAAGTTGGCTAAGGTCCTTCTCAACCAGTGTGTAGCCATAGCCTTGTCTTCTCAAGAACACTACTGGCTTCAAACTTACGTCACAATCATACCAAAGGCCAGATGCTTTTGATCTTGCCACCAAAATGACACCAAGAAGATACTCTTCAGATGCCACATGGCTTAGGATTTAATTTTTGACTCCAACATATGAAAAAATCAAATCCTAGGGTACTCTAGCAACACTTGCTGAAAATCTTACCACCCTTATAGCAACTTTTGCCACTCAAATTCTCTTCTTTTTTTTTCAGATTTTTTCTTATGATTTTTATATTTTTTCTCTCTAGCTCACCCAAAAATCTCAGTCAGAAGCCATTTGGGGCATCTCCTATAAATAGGGGACCAGGGGACGTTACATGGGATGAAGGGGTGTCAACTTTTGGCACTCCAACTTCCCACATGCCAAATAAATTTACCTAATAAATTTTTGGCAATTTAGATACTTGGACCAGAAAGACTCTTCCTTCTCTATATGTCATAAAAATTTTATTAATTTTTGGTGTTAAAACAGAGGATTTCTGATTTATCTTCTAAGGCAATGCGTTTAATAAAGAGCCTTCTTTAAGAAGGACTCTTTATTTCTCACGCTGATTTGAGGCGGGCGGCAATTATATTTTTGTATGGCTTTTAATGAACATAGAGGAGTCCTTCTCTACTTGAAATTGATCTAAGTTGGATAAGAATCCAATCCAAATTGATCCAATCCTATTAGGTCAAAGCCAACTGGTCTAAGTTAGCTCAAATACTTTGAACCAAACCAATTTGAAAACTTGAGTTAATACAATGTGCTAGCATATTAAATTAACCCATAAAATTTATATTAAACTCTAATTAAATCAGACCAAGGTTAAATCTCAAAGTGTATGACCCATTAGGTTCCAAATCTAGCCAGCAATGGATCCGGACTTTCGATGTAACCCTAATCCGATGAGATTAGGTCACCCGAAGAGTCCCAATCAACTTGGACGCTTCCAAATTGATTCCAGAATCAAATTCTTTAAATTTTTGTTAAGCTCACAAGTCAAAATTGATATCTAGCAATATGTCATGACTACTTGAAAGATTTAAAATTTTGATGAAAAATTATCAAAATATCCTTCAGTGGCAAGTTCCCATGTAATTCAATCTTTCAGTCAAACAACATCCCAGATGAGTGTGGGCATGAAAATATGTCAAATTCAATCACTTATTTTTATGTATCTCAATCTGAAGGTAATAATTTAGTTGATGATATATTAAATTTTTTTTTCTAATTATCATCTTGTTTTGGCCAGAGACTTTCTGAATTACCGTCCTATGAGATCACATAGGATGTTCGCTCCCCTTATTAGGAGTGACTGATCCCTTATTGATCATTCACAATCTTCATGCATATTTCACCATATCTAGAACACTCTATACAAGGATCAGAGAATCAAGTTAGGTAGTGAACCAAAATATGGATCCATGCACACAAGGTACCATAGTGACCTCAGGTCAAAAGATCACTTACACAACTCCCACTAGAGAATTATCAGTTGACATGTAAATAAGACTCCATCTGATTATTCTTTCGTAGGTCAATTCAGTAAACTCATTCTCTAATAAGCACCAATATCCTCGTATTAGTGTCACCACATAAGTGGTTGTGAGATCAACCACCCTCATTTCTGAGCATACATAGGACATGCCAGTCTTACCGGTATCATTGATCTCCAACTCAATATACCAACGATTAGAAATATTTTAGATCAGGACTATCAAAAATTTAGATCTCACTGGCATGATCTCATCACAGCCTTAAAATCATTGCCCAGACCTATGGGGTTCATTATAATCTTAAAATTAATAAGATGCAGCATATAATGAATCAAAAATATCAATTTTATTAATAATATTAATGTCAATTATATGAATTTGAAAGATAAATTACAATAAACACCCTATCGCATCCCATATGCGATTGGCTTGTAGGACATAATTCTTTCAATCTCCTACTTACACTAAAGCTAATCGTCCCTATACTTAATACTCATACTATCAAGATGGCGGTCAAACTACTACATTGATAAGGCCTTAGTAAATGGATCCACTATATTATTCTTGGTGTCAACTTGCTCTACGATCACATTGCGTCTTTCGACTATCTCTCGAATAAGATGGAACCGTCTTAGAATGTGCTTGGATTTATGATGAGACCTTTGTTCTTTGGCTTAAGCAATTGCCTCAGTATTATCACAATAAAAAGGCACTGATTGTTCAATTCTGAAAACTACACCCAACTCTATGATGAATTTTTTCATCCAAACGGCCTCCTTAGCAGCCTCACTTGCAACAATATACCTAGCCTCAGTGATCAAGTCAGCAACAGTTTGCTGTTTGAAATTTTTCTAACTTACTGCACCACCATACAAGGTGAACACATATCCAGATATCGATTTGCTATCATCCAGATCAGATTGAAAATTAGAATCGATATAACTTTTTAGTTTTAAATCAGATCCACCATATATTAGGAAAACATCTCTAGTTCTTCTCAAGTACTTGAGTATATTTTTTACAGCTTTCCAATGGTCCTCCTCGAGATCAGCCTAAAATCTACTTATAATGTCTAAGGCATAAACCACATCAGGCTTAGTATATAACATAGCATACATTATTGATCCTACTGCCAAAGCATAAAGAATAGAACTCATTCTATTTCTCTCTTCAGGTGTCTTGAGAGACATCTTCTTAGAGAGTTGTATGCCATGACCTATGGGCAAGTAACCTCTTTTACTTCCCTCCATATTGAATCTCTTCAATACAAGATCAATGTACCTAGACTGAGACAAGTCTAGCATCTTTTTCGATTTATCCCTATAGATCTTTATACCAAGTATATAGGATATTTCATCCAAATCTTTCATAAAAATTTTTTGTGATAGCCAAGTCTTGACGGATTGCAATATCGGGATATCATTTTCAATGAGCAGTATGTCATCCATATACAAGATCAAGAAGATAATAGTACTCTCACTACTCTTCTTGTACATACAAGGTTTATCCACATTTTTTATGAAGCCGAACGATTTGACTATCTCATCAAAATAGATGTTCCAGCTCCTCGATGCTTGCTTTAATCTATATAGGGATCTATTCAGCTTGCATACTTAATTTGCTCTCCTACTTGAGATAAATCCCTCTGGCTGAGTCATATAGACTTCTTCCTCAAGATTTTCATTGAGGAAGACAGTCTTAACATCCATCTGCCAGTTCTTATAGTTATGGAATGCTGCAATAGCAAGCATAATCCGAATAAACTTGAGCATGCCTACCGGCGAAAAGATTTTTTCATAATCAACACCTTATTTTTGTCTGAAATCTTTTGCCATAAGCCTGGATTTATGGTCTCTACCTGGCCATCTACTCTAATCTTTTTTTTGAAGATCCATTTGTAGTCTATTGGGGTCACACCCTCATGCACATCAACCAACGTCCAAACTTGGTTGGCATACATGGAGTCTATTTCAGATTTTATGGTATTGAGCCACTTGTCAGAGTCACTACTCATGACAGCTTCCGAATAGGTCGTAGCCTCATCATTCTCAATGATGTGGGTTGTGTTGTCATTCTCAATGATAAATCCATATCTGAGTGGTATACTATGCACTCTACTTGACCTTCGGAGAAGAGGTGTGTGTAGTGACTGTGCCTCAACAATGGGCACATCTGGTTGAGAACCATCTGGTGAATCCTAGATTGATTGTAGATTTTGAACTTTCTCAAGTTCAACAGACCTCCCACTGTCTCCTTCTTGGACAAACTCTTTCTCCAAGAAAATGGCATGCCTATAACAAACATCCTTTGTTGAGTAGGGTTATAGAAGTAGTATCCTATACTCTCCTTGGGATAACCTATAAATCTGTATTTTTTGGATCTAGCATTCAGCTTATGTCCATTAATATTTTTTACATAAGCTGGGCAGTCCCAAAAAGATAGTGAGAGATCCATTGAGAGAGAATACCATTTTGTTTCAAATAATCGAGGAACTCACTAGACAAGTATTCTCCTCCTCGATCTGATCGAAGAGCTTTAATACTTTTATCCGTTTGTTTCTCGACCATTCTTTGATACTCTTTAAATTTATCAAAGATTTCGAATTTATATTTCATTAAATATACATATCCAAATCTATATATATCATCAGTAAATGTGATGAAGTAAGAATATCCACCTTTGGCTTGAATCGATATTGGACCACCACATCAGTATGTATAAGGTCCAAAATATCATTCGTCCGATCTCCATGCCCAGTAAATGGAGCTTTGGTCATTTTTTTCATGAGGCAAGATTCACAAATTTTATATGATTCATAATCATAAGGATCCAAAAAAATATCTTTGTATAATTTGTTAATCCTTGACTCATTTATATGACCAAATCGATAGTGCTAGAGGTACGTGACATTCACATCCTCTCTCTTTTTTTTCTTCATATTATCAACATGAAGTACATTATCATTAAGTGAAAGAAATATAAGACCATTATCAATAAAAGTACTTTCATAATAGTCATTAAAAAAATATATAGAACAACCATTGTTCTTTGTAATTATTTCAAAATCTTATTCCAATAATAATGGTATAGAAATAATATTTTTAACAATATTTATAATGTAATAATAGGTCTTTAGTTTCAAAATTTTTTCTGCAGGTAACTTCAAAATCCTGATTTTTATGGCTTCAACTTGAATGGACTCTCCACTTGCGTCGAACAGCTCGAAGTTACCTTTATTCAGATTCCTTATTTCTTGTAGACCTTGCAACGATTTGCAAAGATGGGAACCACAGGCAGTATCTAATACCCAAGAATCTAATATTGAAGTACTTAATGATAAATTAATTTGTATCATATACAAATCTTTAGCAATGTTTGCTGATTTTATGGTTGCAAGGTACTCCTTACAATTTCTCTTCCAGTGACCTTCTTTGCCACAGTGATAACAAGTACTTTTGGTGGAGATCTTCTTCACCTTCTTCTTGAAGATGTCAGTCTTAAGGTTCAGCTTTTTCTTAGAACCCTTCTTCACCTTCTTTTTGCTGATCTTATCAACATGAAGAATCTGAGTCTTTTCACCCTTAAAATGGCTCTTTGCTATTTTTAACATATTCAACAGCTCAGGCAAGCTAATGTTCAGTTTGTTCATATGATAATTAATGACAAACTGAGAAAAAGAGTCAAGAAGAGACTGCAGGATCAAATCCTAACTCAGTTCACCATCCATGGCAAAACCCAGCTGTCCCAGATGAGTGATCAAATCAATCATCTTTAGGACATACGTTTACACTGAAGAGCCTTCAGTCATATGGGCACGGAACAACTATTTCGATATCTCATATCGAGAAGTTCGACTTTTCTCCCCATATAACTCCTTAAGATTAAGGAGAATAGAGAGAACATCTATGTCCTCATACTGCCTCTAGAGCTCATTGCTTATGGAGATAAGCATGATTCATTTGACAGTCACACTGTTATCTTTTCATATCTTGTATATGGCCTTTTTCTCTTTGGAAGCATCTTTCTTAGGAGAATCTGGAGCAGGTGTATCCAGAATATAGGAGACTTTCTCCTGAGTAAGAATAATTCTCAAGTTTCTTAATCAGTCGATATAGTTAGGTCTGATCAACTTGTTAGTATCTAGGATACCTCTAAAGGACAGTGAGAATGCCATAAGTGTTGTTAATCTACAGTGACAAGAACACAATATAAGTGGACAACTCATGAAGACATTCACAACTAAACTAAGACTTTTAGCTAATTGTGTCTCCCATTATTTTATCGAATATAGTCCTCAAATATGAAAATTGAGAAATATACTAATATTTCTTAGTGGAGTTGAGATCTCTATTCCTCACAAACACCTTGTGGATAGCACAACAAGTATTCATGAGTTTAAGAGTAAGTAACTCTTTACCAATTGTACCTTTACAATTCTCAACATCTTTCATTCTAGCCTCTAGATCACATATAGTCTCTTGGATAGCACAACAAACTATAATATTCTAGTTAAGTTGACCCTTCAATCTAATATAGTCATACTTAAATAATGCTGCCTTTGTGGATAGCACAACAAAGCAACACTATTCAAATATACCATAAGCATCAATATGCCCTTGATTAACATCATGTCAATTTCTATAATAAGCTTTGTGGATAGCACAACAAGCTCACTAAGATCTTGACATACTTTATCAATCAAGTTTGAAGGAAGGCCCTTGTAGTATCTACATCACTAATCAATCTAAGTTTGAAATTCAAGAAGATCAAATTGGCCAGAAAAGTAGGTGGGAGGCTCTCCGTAGCTTTTCTAGACACCAATAGAGTTGGCCAGGCCAGCATACGGACCTAATTAGAAAATCACCTTTCACACTTTTTTTGACACCAATTGATCTTAAAAATTTGACTTTTGTTTTAAAAGTGAATTCTGCATTACAACTTAATATAATTTTACGAGGGACTTTAAACTGGTCTTGACACATCCTAACTATATAAGCATATAAAATGGACACTACAAATTATGCAAATTTGCATGCTTCTACTATTCAAAATAGTAATCACATTATCATACCAAAAAATATATCAGGGTGCAATCAAAGTCATAACATATGACTAACAAATTCATATAATATAACATACTCTAATCTAATTAGGCATGCATAACACCCTTATTAGCTATACATCGATTTAATCATCATGCAACCATGATAATAAATTATAAATTATCATAAATTTATAATTTAATAATTAAAATTTAGAATCATGGTTCACAAAAAGTCAAAAATATTTTTTTGAGTTTGAAGAATCGATGCAAAAATAATGCTATATTTTTGGCAGGATATGAACAAGAACAATTCTAAGCTACTATATTGCACTTGTTTGATTAAATCAGACAAGGGTTGCTCTGATATCACTGTTGGATTCTGACCATACATTGAAAAGTAATTTAAAATTTTTTTTAAAATACTCAAATCAATAGCTTTATCAAATAAAACTATCGAGCCAAATCCAAAACCCTAGAATCACCTTGTCGAACACGATCAAAGCAAATTCAAGCATACAAAGAGATAGAATATTATACTTTAACCAAAATAAAAAAGTGGCACATTGGTGTTCTCCACAAGATTCCAAGGTAGAAGTCCTCCAATGATGATCCATATGAAAGTTGGCCAAGGTCCTTCCCAACCGGTGCGCAGCTGCAGCCTTGTCTTCTCAAGAACACTGCCGGCTTCAATTTTGTGTCACGATCGCACCAAACCCTAGATACTTTTGATTTTACCATCAAAATGATACCAAGAAGATACTCTTCAGATGTCACATGGCCTAAAATTTAATTTTTGACTCCAACATATGAAAAAATCAAATCCTAGGACACTCTAGTAACACTTGCTGAAAATCTCACCACCCTTGTAGTAAATTTTGCCACTTAAATTCTTCTCTTTTTTTTTTTACATTTTTTCTTATGATTTTTATGTCCCTTCTCTCTAGCTCACCCAAAAATCTCAGCCAGAAGCCATCTAGGGTGTCCCCTATGAATAGGAGACCAGGGGATGTTACATGGGATGAAGGGGTGCCAACTTTTGGTGCTCCAAATTCCCACATACCAAATAAATTCATCGAGTAAATTTTTATCTATTCAGATACTTAGAGGAGAAGAACTCTTCCTTCTTTATGTTCCATAAAAATTCTATTAATTTTTGATGTTAAAACATAGGATTTCTGATTTATCTTCTAAGGCAACGCGTTTAATAAAGAGCCTTCTTTAAGAAGGACTCTTTATTTCTCATGCTGATTTGAGGTGGACGGCAATTATATTTTTGTGTGGCTTTTGGTGAATATGGAAGAATCCTTCTCCACTTAAAATTGGTCTAAGTTGGATAAGGATCCAATCCAAATTGACCCAATCCCATTAGGTCAAAGCCAACTGATCTAGGTTAGCTCAAATACTTTGAACCAAACCAATTTAGGAACTTGGATTAATACAATGTGCTAGCATATCAAATTAACCCATAGAATTTATATTAAATTCTAAGTAAATCAGATCAAGATAAATTCTAAAGTGTGTGATCCATTGGATTTCAAATCTAGCCAGCAATGGATCCGAACTTTCGATGTAATCTTAATCCGATGAGATTAGGTCACCCGAAGAGTCCCAATCAATTTGGACTCTTCTAAATTGATTTTAAAATCAAATTCTTTGAATTTTTGTTAAGTTCATAAGTCAAGATTGATGTCTAGCAACATATCATGACTATATGAAAGATTTAAAATTTTGATAAAAAAATTATCAAAATACCCTTCAGTGGTAAGTTTTCGTGTAATTCAATCTTTCAGTCAAACAATATCTCAGATAAGCTGTGAGAAAAAAAATATGTTAAACTTAATCATTTATCTTTATGTATCTCGATCTGAAGGTGATAATTCAATTGATGATACATTAGAAATCTTTTTTTAATTATCGCCCTGCTTTGGCCAAAGACTTCCAAAATCACCATCCTATGAGATCACATAGGATGTTCGCTCTCCTTATTAGGAGTGAGTGATCCCTTGTTGATCACTCACAACCTCCATGCATACTTCACTATATCTAGAATACCCCATACAAGGATCAAAGAACCAAGTTAGGTAGTGAACCAAAACGTGAATCCATATACACAAGATACCATGGTGACCTCAGGTCAAAGGATCACTTACACAACCCCACTAGAGAATTATCAGTTGATATATAAATAAGACTCTATCTGATTATTCTCTCACAGGTCAATTCAGTGAACTCATTCTCTAATGAGCACTCATATTCTTGTATTAGTGTCACCACACAAGTGGTTGTGAGATCAACCATTCTCATTTCTGAGCATACATAGGACATGCTAGTCTTACCGATATCATTAATCTCTGACTCAATGTACCAACAATTAAAAATATTTTAGATCAGGACTATCAAGGATTTAGATCTCACTGGTATGATCTCATCACGATCCTAAAATCATTGTCCAGACCTATGGAGTTCATTATAATTTTAAAATTAATAAGATGCAGTATATAATGAATCAAAAATATCAATTTTATTAATAATATTAATATCAATTATATGAGTTTAAAAGATAAATTATAATAAACATCCTATCGCATCCCATATGCGATTGGCTTGTAGGGCATAATTCTTTCAGTAACCGTCTAGTCTTGAGAATCATTTTTGATATAACTGTTTGATCTTGTGAATCACAACTAAATAACCATACCAGATTTGGCTAGCCTGTCTATCAAAAATGGTTACACAGCTGCATCTCCTTTATAAATACTCAAACCTTGAGGATCTAGATAAATAATCTATCTCAGAGAGCTTAACCTCTGCGTCTCTATTTGCGTATTTTGATTTGAGTATCGGAGGGTCCTCGTCAAAGCATAATCCTTCGATCCAGACTTTTTTGCAGGTTGCTCCAGTGCTCTGCCTCCTAGTTTTCCGACGTCAATCAAAAATAAATCACAACAGATAGAGGAAGGGGGCAAAAAGTACAAGCATTCAATCTCCAACTTTCTCTTAGGGAGTTATATCCAGAGGAGGCTCGGAGGGATCTGCATCAGCAGTTGAGGAGAAGGGCAGCTCAGCTACGTTCTCCTTCTTAAAAATGGAGAGCTCAGAGGCAGTGTGAACTTTCTCGTCCTCTTCATCTTCATCTTTATAGTCCAAAAAAGTGAGATCAAGCTCTGAATACTCCTCCTCTATTGACTTTCGACAGTTGATCCAACCTTCTTTATGAGCCTGACAAAAACTTTTTTCACTGAAGGTCACATGGCTGCTGCGGTATTCTGCAAATACCTTAAATGCCTCCACCGCTCGAGCCATCTCCTCAGCGAAGATAGGTGATACCTTGATTTCCTCAACTGAGGAGTACTTGGCATCTTGAATGCGCTCCACAGTCTTTCTCTCTACCTCTTTCTCCCTCTCCAGGGTGAGGGCGAGATTGGACTCCACCTGCTCAAGGGCCCCCTAGAGATCCCTGGCCTCAGCCTCTAGTTCTTTAATTTTTGCCCAAGCTACCTGGATGCCCATTTCGGCTCTCTTCTCGACCTCTTGTGCCTGTGCCTCTCTGACCGAGTGGTTCGACAGATTGACGAGAATATGGAGCAGCTGCATTTCAAATCGACCGAGTTAAAAGAAATATGATGATTAAAGGAGGAGTGATAGGATAGATGTTACACCTGGTGACCCACAGTCAAAGACAGTTTTCTCAAGCTGAAAATGCTCATCCTGTCCATCTGCTCCAACTCTACTAAAATTATGGAGTTCTCGACAGTTTTTCGGATGGCCTTCTAGTCTTGAAAAAATAGACCTTTCCGAAATATCATTAAGAAGAGCCTCATCATCGTCAGCCTCCTTAAAAGACTCGGCCTAAGCAGAGATCTTAGAAGGCTGAGGTCCCTCAATAATCCCTTCTCGGGAGTCGGCAGTCAGGGTTTGAGTAGGTGTAGGTATTGCCAAAACTGCTCCGACCTCGAAAAAGACTGCTTGGTTGACAGTGGCAAGCTCTTGGCTGAGTTCAACAAATTTTAGCTTTTTCTTTCTCTCGATCTCGGTGATCTAAGTCTTCCTCTTTTGTGGAAGAGAGGTCTTCAATTTCGCAATGTCCTTTATTGAGGGTTCCATTTCTACAATTGTTCAACAAATGTCGGATTAGAGAGCTATACTTATATATATACATAAAAAAGAAGAGAAAAAGCATGGACGACCCTACTCACTTTTGGGGCTGCTAGAGGAAAGCCCTACCGAGAAAAGAGATTCATCCAAATGAGGAGTGTTGCAATCCAGGAGATCCTTAAATCCTCCTTTTTCTTCAGCACTCAACTTTACGGGCTTCAAAGATGAAGCTTCGATCTAGCCCCAGCTCGGAAGCCCCCAGTCATCTATCGAAGCATAGGAGACAAAAAAGAAATGGCTCTTCCAGCCATGAATGGATGAGGGAGCACCAAAAACTAGGAAAGTAGCACTCCTCTGGGAGGAGATATATAGCCAGTAGGCATATGGATGTTTCTTTAATGTGAAGAGAGCTCGGAAGAAAGGAATCGAAGCTTGGACTCCTGTCCAAGAGCAGAGAACAAGAAACCCTATGATATATCTAAAAGAATTCGAGAACACAGAACAGAAAGCAATCCTGTAAAACCTACAAAGCTTAAAAATGAAGGAAAAGATGAAAAATCTAAGATCCGCTCGAAAAATTTTTTCGTACACCGCTAATCGGCCTGGAGGTGGACTACGAACTCGAGCATTGGAATCAGGAAGTTCAAGATGGAACTCATTCGGAATATGGTATTGGATTCAGAGTAACTCCAGATCATTCAAGATCAGTTCGGTTTGTATCTCTTCAGGTCCGACAAAAGAATTAGTTTTAGACCTAGGGCTTTTCGAATCCTTCACTTTCTTTCACACGGGACTCTCGCTCACAGAGTTTTTGGTACCCATCATGAAAATAAAAATCTAAGGAGAAATGAAAGAAAAAAAAATCAAGAAGAAGGTGAGAGGGACTTACCTTCGAGTAGAAAATCAAAAGGAAGCAACTATCTTCCGAAAGCCCTTCACATGGTAGAGAAAAAAGAAAATCTGTCTGTGGAAGCTTTGGAGCAAGAAAAATGATAAAGAGAAAAAAGATTTCACTAAAATCAACAGAAGGAGAGATAAAACAAAGAAAGTCGCCCCTTTAAATAGAAGGATGCATGTCTTTCGGAGGACATCAAGTCAGTACGAGTTTTTAAAGTAGACCACGCATCAAGCTTTCATTAGCCCAAAGCTGGCCGATGGTCTCTACATTTAATGCGTTTTGATAGAGAAAAGTGGTGTCTATGTAGATTTTGAAAAATTTCATCATTAGTTCCACAACTTTTTTGCCTAAAAAACTACGCACAGACTTTTGGTTTAAAAATAGCTCTTTACATCTCCGATTATTCAGAATGTCAAGATAAATACTTTCATAGCCCGACCAGAGCTCAGACTAGAGAGTAGAGGATATCTGTTAGGAGTAATTTAGAATGGACCAATGATGTATGTAGATTCAAACCCATTATGACCCATCAGATCTATATCAGCAACCCTGAAACGGCCTAATTGTTATGGTTGTCCGACCTCTGGTCGGCAAATATCTGTCTCGACCCCCGATCGGAAGTTCTTTTGTCCGATCTCTCGTCGGCATGTTCTTGATCGAAATTCTGGATGGAAAAGGCTTGTTCCAACCCTTAGTCAGAAAACTATCAGTTCCAACTCTTAATCGGCACACCACACTCTTCGATCTCTCCTTGGAAGCAGATTAATCAGGCTTAGATTTAAAAGACAGGTGCCAACTGGCCGTAGCTATCAATACTATTGGGACGTAATCGCCTAATCTTGAGAATCATTTCTGGCATAACCGTCTGATACTGAGAACATAACCAAATAACCGTATCAAATTCGGCTAGTCTGTCTATCAAAAATAATTACACAGTCGTCTCCTCTATAAATACTCAAATCTCAAGGATTCAAGTAAGTAATCCATCTCAAAAAGCTCAAACTCTTTTTTTTTTTTATTTATATATTTTTATTTGAATTTTGAAAAATTTTTATCAAAATATAATTTTTTAATTTAAATATTTTTATAAATTATTTCAATGCGTCATTTCTTAATTTTTCGTCCCCAACTAGAAACAAACCGTAACATGTGCATAACTAATATTCTCTAAAATATATATATGATGCATAACAAATAATGATTGTTTTATTATTTTTTAATATTAATTTTGGCGCACTAGGAGTTTTTTTCTTTGAAAAGAGCATCCCCCATGTCTTGCGGGAGAAGCAATGCTCCACAACTCGTACAGCGCGTGGGAAAGCGCAGACTTCGGAATTATTGTTCGGATCACGCCCAGAAAGATCAGCGCAAATTTCGAAATACGTGCACGGTGGATAACGTGTAATCAGAAATTCGTGAAATACAAAGGTTAGTGTGGCGTGTTATCCGCCGTGGGGCTTGGGTGGTCTACCTGGACGTGGCCCAGGCAATAATTTCTCGCACGGAAATGTGAATGGCCCCTCTGATCAAAAGACCAAGTGGTAACTTAAAGAAACATACACGTCAAGAATCTCAAGCTGCAAGTCTTAAAGAATATGGGCACCTCCACCAGTTGCCAGCTGGTCGTGATGCTAATGCTACACGGTTGCCTCTTCTCGATAATTTTCCCGCAAGTTGTCCTTATTTACCTAACCTTGACCGAGTAAAGTCTCCATCATGCATCAGCTTGCACACTTGCTTTTTTTTTTTTTTCTCGGTTATAGTGCTGAAACCAAACGTACGATCGATTGCAGTCACCATGAAATTGACGAGTCTTATTCTATATTGCCTCAGGGTTTTCAATGTCACCTAATTGGATGGTCGAGGCCATCCCAAACGTAAGAGACTGGAATATTTAAAAAATAATTTCAAATGTTTTAGTAATCCAGCCGACATATTCGATTTGAATTCTATATTAGATTATTGCCGTTGAACTTAACATCAAGCAAAGATCGATATGGTTGAGGTAATACTGAGGTCGATGATCTCCTGATATGCCACTGACGCTTGACAATACGGCTGTCGTAGCTCTGTGGTGACATGAAACAAAGTTCTCATACTAAAATTTTTCTAAGAAAATCCTCCAATGTTTAAGTGCCGAACTTTAGAGAAGAGAATGATTTTGTATAAAAACTTACTCGGGGGTTCATTGTGTCCAGCAACGATCTTTGGATTATCGTGTCTCGCAATTTCATAGGTAACAACCACGCCCATAGATCCACTTGAACAAGACGAGCAAGATCAGGATGAAGATTTGCATTGCCGCTCATGCTCACTGCATTCAGGATTCATCAATTATAGTAATGATTGTCATACCAAGATGGTTATAAATTAGGCAATAGCCAATTAAGTTGTTGCACCTGATCTCCATTTAGAAGATATTACGGTCGAGTTCAAAAACAAGGTGTTGATTTTATGTTTATGTTTAAAAACAAGGGGGAGATTTAGAAGACCCAAGCATGCTTGCTATCCGTCACCGAGGAATCCCCCGCCCGCAACGCCCATATCGTCCCTTCCCGCACCCACCTCATCGAGACCGACAATCGTCTCAAAATCCCACCTATCCGAGCTCCACTGTCTCTCGTCGGTGGTGGCACCTCTCAAGAACAACAGCCGGTGCCGTGGGATATAGGCGATCAAACCAAGAACATCCAGTATATCACTGAGCTGGCACATATGGCATCACACTACTGTTACATCCAGTATATCTATCACTGAGCTGGTACATTAGGTATAGGATACAATACTTTGTCTTTCGGTCCCCTCTGCCTGAAGTCAACGATGGGAGACGCATAGCAGTAGCCTGTTGTTCACACTATCGTCTCTACTGTTGAGATGTGGACCCACACGTTGCACACACATGGCTGTGCTACGTATTATTACCAACTACTTGCATAAAATCATATATTATGACAGCAGTTGCAACCCCATCATGCATCATCATTTGCGAGGGTTAGGCGATTCTCCCATCCCATACATGATATATGCCGATCCTCCTGCGACCTTTTCCGCCGAAGACTAACAAAGAAAGAGAGTGGGAATGGCTTGTAAGAGAGAGTTGTTGCTGCTCCAGCTGTTGTTGATGCTGCTGGTAGCATCATCCTCATCGGAGCAGCTGGCGTTGCCCGGCTGCCCTGATAAGTGCGGCAACATCGCCGTCCCCTACCCTTTCGGCATCGGACCGGGCTGCTTCAGAGGAGGCTTCGACATCATCTGCGACGGCGGCAGCCCGAGAGCTCTCATCCCGGATTTGGCCCTGGAAGTCGAGATCACCCATATATCATTAGCACCAGCCGAGGTCCGTGCGACCATACCCATGTCCTACCAGTGCTACAACGAGACCAGCATGGTCCTCAAACAAACGCCCAAGGTCAACCTCGCGCCGCGGCCAGCCTACGTTTTCTCGAGCACCCGCAACAAGTTCACCGCCTTGGGCTGCTTCACTCTGGCGCATCTGGCTGCCTACACCGAGGAGGATGACTACCAATACGGTGGTGGCTGCGTGTCCTACTGCTGGAATGAGGCGAGCATCACTAATGGCTCCTGCTCCAACATGGGCTGCTGCCAGACTTCCATCCCAGAGCAGCTAAACTACCTAGATATCTACTTCCGAAACTACGACTACAGCAAAACTTGGAATATCAGTCCCTGCAGTTATGCCTTCCTGATAGCCCAGGACTCGTATAACTTCAGCAGATCCGATCTCTCCTATGATTTCGCCGTCAAGCACCACAATAATACCCCGGTGGTGCTGGATTGGGCCATAAGGAACCAGTCGTGCCGGGTTGCAAGAGCGGATCCAACGACCTATGCATGTCGCAGCAACAACAGCGTGTGCAAGGATGCAAGCAATGGCCCGGGACATACCTGCAGCTGCTTGCCGGGATATGATGGCAATCCCTATCTTATCAATGGATGCCAAGGTTCTCTAGATTCACCCTTCTTATCACTTATATCCCCGAGTGTTTTTTCGTTATTTATTTATTTATTTATTTATTTTTGTCCGATCGGAGAGCATGCAGTTTTACGATGGATTTAATTAAATTGAATCTGCAGACATCGACGAGTGCAAGCTCCCGAAGCAGTATCCTTGCCATGGGATTTGCGTTAACAAACCAGGGACCTATACCTGCACGTGCCCTCCCGGAACCCAGGGTAACGCAACGATAGAAAGTTGCACGCCACTCCGAGGCAAAGACCAGTTTCTCTTGCCAACGATGCTGGCTGGAGGTAAGTTTTCCATCAGTTCAATTCAACTAGCTAGCGTATATTTGACATACCCACCGAACGCGCAAGCCATGTGATGAATCGACCGTACCAGTTTTAAACTTTGGGGAAAAATAATATGGGTGTCCGTACTCAGAAACTGGGTGAACCTTTGATCTTTAACTAAATTAATGAGCCATGGAAAATTTGAATAAGGCACATATATATAGCTGCAATACTAATAAATTTAATTTCTTGCAGTTACTGATTTGCTGTGGGGATTACCATATACATGAAAGGGAGGTTATACATGGGATGGGATGGTCCAATAGATAAAAGATTTATGGGGCAATTGAAAACAACCAAGTCAAAGTCGGTCCACCCACTGGAACCAAACATTGCGCTGACCTATACTTCCTTTCACAGATGTTTAGAATTCCAAGTATTCTTTCAAAAGATCAATATGTGCCCTGTCAAAAATTTACTCTTCTGCATTTTCGATTCAATGTTGGATCTATTGGCTATTTGCAGGCTTCGGTGTTGGCATTTTCTTCATGGTTCTCATTTGCTTTATACGTGCAAAGAGAAAGCTCGTTAGGACCAAGCAAAGGTTCTTTGAGCAAAATGGAGGGTATCTACTACAGCAACAGATCAGTTCGCAAAGTGTTGCATTTAAGATTTACACGGTTGAAGAACTGAAAAAAGCAACGGACAATTTTAGCACAAACCAGATACTAGGACAAGGAGGCTTTGGCACCGTCTATAAAGGAACTTTGGAAGACGAAAGAATAGTAGCCATCAAGAAGCCTAAGAAAATGGAACAGGACCAAAACGAAGAATTTGCGAAGGAGATGTTTATCCTTTCCCAAATAAACCACAAAAATGTGGTTAAGCTCTTAGGCTGCTGCTTGGAAGTTGAAGTTCCCATGTTGGTTTATGAATTTGTCTCCAACGGCACCCTTTTCAACCACCTCCATGGGCACAATCAGTATTCCCCACTTAACTTGGATGTGCGTCTCACGATTGCTGTAGAGTCTGCAGAGGCACTCGCCTATCTGCACTCGTGGGCCTCTCCACCTATCGTGCATGGTGATGTAAAGTCTGCTAACATACTCCTAGACGAGAAATTTACTGCAAAAGTGTCTGATTTTGGGGCTTCAAGGCTTGTTCCCAATGATCAAACTCAGTACGTTTCAGTAATTCAAGGAACCTGGGGTTATTTGGATCCAGAATTCCAAGCAGAAGGCCGATTAACTAACAAGAGTGATGTTTATAGTTTTGGGGTGATTCTTCTGGAGCTTCTGACGGGGAACGAAGCAATTTGCGTTGAGGGATCACAGGAAAAGCGTAGCCTTATATCATGTTTTGAGAGAGCAATGAACGGGGATAGGCTTCTGCAAATTGTGGACAATCAAGTTAAGGATGAAGGAAGACCAGAGTTATTCGAACATATTGCTGAGCTTGCAATGCAATGTTTAAATATGAGGGGGACGATAGGCCCACCATGAAAGAAGTAGCGGAGGAGCTCGAAAAGCTTAGAAAATGGCGGCATTCATGGGAGCAAAATGATCCCGAGGAAACAGAGAGCTTACTTGATACAAGTGATCCAAGGACAAGATTGCCTCATACTTGTTGAATTAAACATCTACGAAGCATTTGTTCTTTTTCTTTTTTTTTTTTTTTAAATGCTGCTACGACATCCTATGCTAAGAATAAAAGTTGCAGTAAGTACTTGATTTAATAGTTTGAACCATGAGTTCTTATTTCAACTTGATCCTCCATTACATAAATGCAAGTTATTAAAAAAAAAAACCTTTGTATAAGAGGAATTGAAAGGATCCACTTCAAGACCGGGTGTAATGCAAAATTCAAATAGAACAAAGAACAAAGGCAGCAGTTTAAGTGCATGTGAATTCCAAAGTTCATCAAAATTAACGAAACATAACAAAGACCAACTAGAATACCATAAAATCAGATCTAATTCGAATATTTCTTTGAATGAAACCCAAATTGACAGCTATCCAAGGTTTTGGTGACAGTTCTTAGGTCGGAGATAGAGAGCGATGGAAAGGAGAAGAAGTGAGCAGGGACATGGGTGCGTGGCATCGCAAGGAACTAGGATAAATCCCCTGTTTCGGACTCGGAGAAAAGGATGGGGACCGCTTTAAAAGGTGGGCTCGGGTTCAATTGGGCTAGTTGGTCCATTCCAGGCCGGGCCAGGATCTCACATAGAGGAGAGAGGACGAGATCACGGGACGAGGAGCATAGCTAAGTGTAGAAGCAGCAAACCAAGAATTGTACCACCTTCGTTCCCTTCTCTTAGATCGAGCCAATTACTTGAATCAGGTTCATCCTCTAGGCTATATGTGGAGTATACACTTAGGCCCCTGTTTGAAATGCTTTGGGCTTCGGTGGGAGGGGCAGACTGTCCAGTCCATGAACAAGTCTAATAGTAAGGAAGATTCTTAAAGTTTTTCAAGATATGTAATAACTAATAAATTATAAGAACCCATCTATGTTTTTTTATGACGAGTTAAGGTTTTTCCAGAAAGAAACATTTTTTCAAGAAAGAAACATACTTGATGAGGTAAATAAGGATAAGAAATATGGGATTCATTAAGAATCATACTATCTGTTGATTGTAAAAATCAAATGATTTCGTTATAATCAAGATCTTCATATTAAGAAGTTCAACATTCATAGCTATCTTCTTACTAGTTGATTTTTTTGCTATTATTTGGAGCCTTCCAAGGTCTAATCGTAGGCTTCTTTAGATTAATGGTTAACTTTGATTAAAGTTTTAAATCTTATGGGATGATATCCCCATTTTTTATGGAACAAGACATATACTATTGCCCTCTATTTCGACAATTGGGATAGAAGATGCCCTAAAGACATGAGATAATTCTGTCCAACACATTGGATGGTACTGCATCCTAGTATCCCAAGATATTCTACTGGAACTTAAATCCTTGATTCTAATTATGTCATAGAATGAGTATATCTGGAGATCAAGGATTCAAGTTGGATCATGTAGATGGTAATTTTCTTCTTAACTTTCTTTTGGTGGCTTCCTATGGTAATTTTCTTATGAGGTTATCTCATGTGCTGTTTCTTCCATTGGATCAAAAGCACGTTGGGATTTGTTAGGGTAACGCTAGTAACTTGTGGTAAAACTCATATATACTCTTTGATTAGCTACAGAAATATGGCAAAGAATTATTGCATTGACTTTATATGAAGTCATATTTCAATACATATTACGGCACTTGTTCTTTCACTCGTATCTTTTACCTCGATAATGGTTTTAGAGCTTTTGCACTTTCAGTTTCATCAATATTCCTTTTTTGATATTTTTAATATAGGGCAATCGAAAAACAGCTTGACGACACCACTAAAGTTTTTCGATGGAATGAGAGGATATAGGCACCCAATTAAAATTAAATATAAAGACTAATACAGTAACACGGTTGCTTCAAGAAGAAGCCAAATCCACATATGCTGCACCAGTAGATACAAAGACTCGCTAGTTGGTAAAAACAAACGTTAAAAAACGAAGACACCACCAAATTAGTGTGCAAGCGAAGGAAACTCCCGGGTTCAGCTTTGGGTGCATGGTGGTTTCGCGGAACCCTTCAGAATGAGCACATTTTTCAGAAGCCCTTGCTCTCTGGTAGGCTAATATCTCTCGTTATCGCTAGTCCACTTTCTCTTGCATTTTGATGTAACAAAATGTTCTATGAAGCAGAAACATGTTTAATTACGGGGATGTGTGCTGATCTCCCGAAAACTTTCGAGAAAAGCTTACCTCAAAAGTTTCTTCATCCTGGTGCAGATTCTGCTCCAATGGATGCTTTCTCAGGCTCGTTCATCATCATCTCAATTTTCAAGCCTGACACTTGGAACCTGAGTGTTGGAAACGTGTGTTTCCGTTCAAACAGACGAATGACCGAACATACGACTCTGATTGGACATCGATCAAACAAACTATTATGACTCTCGATCAACCGACCAAACAAACTTCAAGAACCAACTTCACCAACTTACAGTCGGTGACCGACTGATGTTTGACCACTGCAGATAGCAGATAACTTGAACTGTCGATATCACAGAGCTATCACCCAACGGTCATGTCAACTACCGACATATGATCGACTGATCCACTCAACATATCATAACCATCACGAACGGTTATCCGCCACATACCACTGTATAATCCGCAAAAATTAATAATCTACTACGTGATTATTGCCCGATAATTCAGCACCATAAAATGCGGGACCACATCCGACGGTTACAATAATCTCATGTATAAAAAAAAGATAAGACAACAGTATCGGTAAGCTACTTCTAGCCTGAGCTCTGCTACTCAAAAGATTCGAAATACTGTTTGTCAACTTTTCTCTCTGACTTAAGCATCGGAGGGTTTCGTCGGACATAATTTCGATCTGTGTGGACGTTGTTTTGCAGATGCTCGTTCCTGACGACAAGCGACGGGAGAGTTGGCCGCAACAGATTGATGCACTAGAAAGGAGCGGAAATCATATTCATCATGACAAAAATTAGAATCCAACGATCAACTGCAACCGGATAGGCAAGGCACTCTTCCCGTTTGGGAAGAGATTCCTCTTCTTCCTCCAGTAGCAGAGCTCAGTTCCTCACGTCCCGTGATCACCACGGACGTCCAGATTACTACACCCATACAGCAGATGAATGTTCCCACGGAGGCAATTAAGAGCCTCCAACAACAGCAAACCCAACCGCAGCAGCCACCCGTGGAACAACCGATGACACATTCGGTACGATCCAGGCACAGTCGCCGCCATCCACGGCGATCACCTTCTCCTTCTCTGGAGCAGCCATCCTGACTCTCTTGTCGAGACAAACAGTGAAATACTCTGCACTCTCGTCGTGCCACTCATCATTCGTAGCATCCCTCTACTTCCCATTTGGACCGTATTAGGATGGAAAAACAGTCGCGAACGCCTTCAGTTTCTCCTTCAACTTCGACGAGGAGTTCTACCCCCGGAGTTTTCTAGCAGTGGCGGTTCGAAGATGATGAGTGCAAGTTCCAAGAAATCAACCACCGACTCATCCAACTTCAGGTGGACGGTCGAAAATCCTCCAATGATTATAACTTTCGCAGACTTTCGCACTGCCCAACCTCTCTCTCGGCACATCCTAGATGAACCGATTCCATCTCGGTTCAAGATGCCACAGGTGGAGCCATATGACAGTTCCATCAATCTAATTGACCACCTTGAGAGCTATAAGGCTCTCATGACAATTTAGGAGGCAACCGATGCTCTTCTATGCATCGGCTTCCCAACCACTCTTTGGAAAGCTGCTCGAGCCTGGTACTCCAGGCTTCAGTCGGGAAGCATATACTCTTTCAGATAGCTAGAATATTCTGTCGTGGCTCACTTCAGTACCAGTCAAAGGCCGTCACGAACCTTTGACAGTCTCTTCTTAATCAAATAAGAGGAGATTGAGACACTTCAAAATTTCGTGGCCCATTTTAATGTGGCCACACTTGAGGTCAAGGACCTCAATGAAGACATGGCCATATCGGCCATAAAAAGAGGTCTGAGGAGATCTCGATTCATATATTCATTGGACAAGACTCTCTCGAACTTGTGCCAAACTTCTCGAGCGTGCATACAAATATATGCGCACAGATATTTGTGCTTCTGACCAATGCCAAATAGAAGGCAAAAGTCAGAAGAAGCAGAAAAAGAGAGGAGCTCCGACTGAATCAAGTCGTCCGCCGTCCAATAAGCAAGCTTCACCCTGATGATGGAGTCTAAGGCCAACTTATAGTAGAAATGACTCCTATACTCTTCTTTCTGCTTTTCGTGCGTAAATCTTTATGGAGATCGAAGGAGCGGAATATCTACAACACCCTCCACCGATGAAAGTATCATCAAGGAACCATGATCGGAGGAAGTATTATCAGTTCCATCGTGATCATGGTCACGATATCGAACAATGCATCTAGCTTAGAGACGAGATAGAAGTCTTGATTCGATGAGGCTACCTCAGAAAGTATCAGAGAGATCCGTTGACTCAAACTCCTGTCAATCGATGACCTCAGTCGATTGAGAAAGTTGTAAATAATCAGCCGACTGTAGGAGTGAACAACATGATCTCCAAATGACTGGACCGAGGGGCAACTTCCGAAGAAGAGTCGGCAAAACAACGATAACTCAATGATGTAATAATTTTTTTGGAAGAAGATGTTCAAAAAATTCAAACTCTCTATGATGATGCTATTATTGTCTCGATAATAATAGCAAATTATAATGTAAAAAGAATCCTTGTAGATAATGAAAATTTGACTGATGTTCTGTTTTACTCGACTTTCTCTTGAATGCGATTGTCGATTGATTGACTCAAGAGAGTCTCGATGCTATTGATCGGCTTCACAGGAGATATGGTCATAGTGGAAGAAAAAATTTCTCTCCCCTTAACCGCTGGAACCGAACCACAACAGAGCACCATCTTCATAACATCATAGTAGTCGAGTACCTTCGGCTTACAATGCTATACTCGGATAACCTGGACTGAATGCTCTAAAAATAATAGTTTCAACATACCATTTACTAGTTCGATTTCCAACTAAAAATGGGATCATAAAGATACGTGGAGATCAACAACTTATCCGACGCTGCTTCTTTGTCTCCATCCAAAATAATAAACTTGAAGACTCTCTACTTGTCAAAAAATTAGACCAAAGATAGAATCAGGAGAGGGATGAACCAACTGAACAACTGGTTTCTATCTCATTAACAGAAAAAAATTTTGAGGAGACAGTCCGAATTGGATCACAACTATCCGACTTAGAGCGGCAATAACTAATAAAAAACTCAGAGCCAATGTCGATATTTTTGCTTGGTCGACTACCGACATGCCCAAATTTTTTTTAAAAATAATAACTCACTGACTTAATATCAACCTGAATATTAAGCCAGTGAGACAGAAAAAGTGACCTTTTGCTCTTGAAAGATAAAAGATCATTGATGAAGAAGTCGACAAGCTTCTTGCAGCAGGCTTCATTAGAGAGGCTACATATCCCGACTAGCTCGCCAATATGGTGATGGTGAGAAAAACCAATGAGAAGTGGAAGATCTACATCGACTATACCAACCTAAATCAAGCCTGTTTGAAGGATAGCTTTCTGTTGCTGAAGATTGATCAACTAGTTGATGCGACCTCTGATCATCGATTTTTGAGCTTCATGGATGCCTTTGTCGAATACAACCAAATCCGCATGGCACCAAAAGATAAAGAACACACAGCTTTCATGACCACAAAGGCATATACTGCTATAAAGTAATGCCTTTTGGTCTGAAAAATATCGAAGTTACTTATCAATGGCTCGTTAATAAGATCTTCAAGGTGCAGATTGCGTAGAACATGGAAGTATATATGGACGACATGCTGGTGAAGAGCTCTCAAACTTTAGATCATATTCGAGATCAGGAGAAAACCTTCGACACACTCCGACATTATCAAATGAAGTTAAATCCGATCAAGTGTGCATTCGGAGTAATCTCCAAAAAAAATTTTGAATTTCTCGTTTCACAATAAAGAATCGAGGCTAATCCTAAAAAGATAAAGGCTATCATTGACATAAAACATCCGAGCTTAAAAAAAAAATATAGTAACTAAACGGAAAGATCGCCGCTCTCAATCGATTCATCTCTAGGTCGGATGAGAGATGCTTGCCATTCTTTAAGACTTTGTGACAGACGAAGGACTTCTTATGGTCGGATGAATGTCGACAGTCCTTTGAGGTTCTAAAAAAATACTTAGGTTCTCCACCTTTGCTCACAAAATCGAAGGTCGGAGAAATGCTATATCTCTACTTGGCGACTTCAACAAAAGCAGTTAGTTCGGTACTCATCCAGGAGGATGAAAATCGAATCCATCGATCGATCTACTACACTAGCAAAGTACTTGACAATCCGAAAGTTCGATACTTAAGAGCGAAGAAAATGATCTATACTTTAATTATATCGACACAACGACTTCGTCCGTACTTCCAAACACATTCAATTGTGATCTTGACAGATCAATCATTGAAGGCGATCTTACATCATCCTAATACATTAGGGCAGATGGCGAAGTGGACGGTAAAGCTTGGTGAATTCGACATACAATATCACCAACGGCCATTTATGAAGGTGCAAGTTCTAACCAACTTCCTCATAGAATGTATAATATCCGACGATAAGTCGAAAGATTTAGATGATAATATAATAAAGGAGGCTACGACTCCCGAGCCTGAGCTATGGTCGACCTGGGTGCTGCACATTGATGGAGCATCTAATGCATAAAGTCGTAGAGCCGGCCTTATACTCACAAATTTTGAAGGGATAGTCACTAAATACGTCCTTCGATTCAACTTCAAAGCTTCGAATAATTAGGCCGAATGTGAAGCACTCTTGGCCAGCTTGAGGATATCCAAAGAGCTTGAGATTAATAGTTTGAAGGTCTTCACTGACTCCCAACTGATCATTGGACAGATCAAGGATGAATTTGAAGCTCGAGATCCGATTATGATGAAGTACTTTCAGAAGGTGAAAGATCTGACGATGAGCTTAAAATATTTCGAGATCTTTCACATACCCAGGACTAAGAATGCTCGAGCCGATATACTTTCACGACTGATAACAACCACTTACAACTCGTTAGGTCGGACGTTTGTTGAATGCCTCGAACAACCAAGCATCAACAAAGTCGAAGAAGTATTGCAGCTAACTATCAAATCAAGTTGGATGGATCCGATCGTCTGATACTTAACCGATGGGGTCCTTCCTATAGTCCCTCAGAAGATAAACGACTTCGATGGATGGCTTCTCAATATGTAATGATGAATGGTCATCTCTTCAAGAGGTCGTTCTCTCTTCCATTACTGAAGTATTTGAGACCGACGGATACCGACTATGTGCTTAGAGAAGTGCATGAGAAAATCTGTGGAAATCACTTGGGCTAGCTTATAAAGTCCTACGGCAAGGGTATTACTGGCCCACTATGAAAAAAAATGTAGCTAAACTTGTCCGAAGGTGCAAACCATGTCAAAAGTATGCTAATGTATCATATCAACTGGCTAGTCAGCTGACATCAATTGTAGCACCATGACCCTTTGCATAATGGAGAATCGACATACTCGATCTTTTCTCTCGATATCTAGCCAGAGAAAGTTCATAGTGATTGCCATCGACTATTTCACCAAATGGATGGAAGCCGAACCTCTGGCCCAGATCACTGAAAATAAAATAGAGGACTTCATTCAGAAATCCATCATCTATAGATTTAGCTTATCGCACACCATCATCACTGACAATGGTCAATAATTTGATAATCAAAATTTCAAAAAATTTTATGTAAAGTTTCATATTACACACAAACTTACATCAGTCGGTCATCCACAATCAAATAGAGAGATGGAGATAACCAACCAAACAATACTACATGGGCTCAAGATCCGACTGAACGAAGCCAAAGGCCTCTGGATGAAAGAACTGTATTTGATCCTATGGGCTTATCCGCATACCGATCAGAGAATCTCCTTTCAATTTAGCTTATGAAACAGAAGTAATGATCCCGCTCAAGATCGGACTATCATTGACAAAAGTATAACAATACAATGAGCCGAGCAATTCAGAATATCGAAGAGCCGACCTAGATCTCCTTTCAGAACTCTGACATCAAGTCCAATCTGCATGGCTACATATTGGCAGAGAATAGCTCGGTACTATAATACCCGAGTTAAACTGAAGATCTTTCAGTCGGGAGATTTAGTCTTGAGAAAAGCAGAAATCTCAAAACTCCTGGATCAGAGAAAGTTGTCTCCGAATTGGGAAGGACCTTACAAAATATCTGAGACACTTAGACCGGATGCCCTTGAAGGGACGATGATTCTCCGAACATGGAACATCGATAATCTGAAGATGTACCACCAGTAATTCTTGTACACACTTGGAATGCAATACAACTTCAGAATCATGAATCTTAGCCAACTCCTATCTTCTGACTAGATGTCGGCTCTCGCTGAAGAAGCCGAGCAATCAATGATACAATCCAAGATTTGACTTTCATTATGAAAGTCAGCAAATCTACCGCTTAATGGCCGACTGCATTTCGGTTCTCCCGTAGAACCAACATCTCGGTTGTAACCTTAGACCGACATCAGCTATACGACTTTTACTACAAAAGCTGTGCCACTAATTACACCTCGATTTTCAAGGTCAGCTCTCCATTGTAAAAGCTGACTATAGTCAGAAGACTAATATGCTGATTTAGTGCCAACTAAGCAGAACAGAATGCTAAAATGATTAAGGTCAGATTGAAATTATACCGATATGACTACGGCCAGTCGAAAGATATTCGACTTGCCACTGATTATCAAATGACAGGACATATAAACCCGACCAAACATCGGGTAATGGGTATTTGACTTATCATCATTATCCTAATCAAGTACGTCAGAAACTACATGACTAATGGATATTCTACAAGATCTACGAAATGGTCGGATCATCGATCTATGTTTGATGACCACTCTACATTACAGACATTACAAACTCGACATTACACAAACAGAGAAAGCTTGGAAGAATACTTTCTTTCGTTATCAAAAGGAAGTTACAAAATTGGACCGAAGTCCGATTACATATCTAATTACAAAAAAAAGAAAAACAAAGTACACCAATCAATGTTTGTCGTCCTCGTCCCTTCACTCTAGTGAAGAATCAAAAAATCAGGATACGATCAGCAAATTCACCCTAAATCGGCTTCTTCGACAACTCCGCCTTCCAACCTGGGAGGACGATGCGGCTTAAGTTGAAACATGGATGCAATTGTCCGACCACATTACTCGACCAATCACATCAATAGCTTGGCCCAGTTGTACGAAAATAGAGAGGGCCTCACCCGATCGATGATCTCACCCCCTCGTATGGAAATAGAGAGGGGCTTCAGATTTTCATCCACCATCATTAGTATCCTTGGTTGTATAGCTGAGACAGGGATATAAACCATGTGATGATAGTTCGTTTACCCCACCATCGGCATCAGGTGTGAAGAGTTGATATTACTCCGAGATGCAACATTGCTCTTGAAGCCGCCCAATGTTCAGATCTGAAAGTGGAAAGACCCCCACTTTCGTGCCCAACGGGGGGTCGTCAGTTGGATTCTCCGACCTGAAAGGAAAGCATGGTAGGTGATGTGCATACATTTTTAAATTTTTTTATAGTAAAACATATATAGATTTAATAATTTAATCTATAATGCATGCATCGATCAAATCTAAATCACCATACAGGATCTATGATACGAACTAATATGCATATATACACATCTGAAATCTAAAATTCAGCAAGTACAGGATATATCTAATCTATATTTAGATCATATCTAAATATTATTTGAATATAAAATATCATACCTGAGTACGGATAGTAGATCACCACATCTAAAATCTATGATAGATGGTTCTTCATGATGCTTGGCAGTCGCACACACATCCGACCTCTACGGGTATCCACATGAAGTCCTTGTACTGATCGATCTCCTCGAGAGTGCTAGCTCGTGAAGACACCATCCATTAGCTAATTTGAGAGAAATATAATAAAAATAAAGAATAAAAAAATCTTCTCTTTTTTTTAGATCTATGCATCTGATCTTTACAATAGAGATCAAGAGAATAATCCTTCTCAATTTTTCACGCATAAAAAAGAATCTTTCTCTCTTCCTTTCACATCTTTAAGAAGAACATTTCTCCTTTGATTTTTTATGATGATAATCAGATCTAATCTGATTTCTCATGTTAAAATTTACATAAAATTTTAAGATTTAAAAAAATCCAAAAGAGAAATACAAGAGAAGAACCTTTCTTCTCTCTTCTTTTCTCTTTTTCTTCTTGATCTAGAACTCAAAGAAGCCCCAAATGGCCAACCAAATTTTTTTGATATTTTTTTTAAATTTTTATATTAAAAATTAGATTTAATCTAATTTTTATCTTAAAAAAAGATTAAAAAAAATTGAAAGAAAAACTTCTTCTTCTAAAAGGCTGCGCGCAATAAAGAAGACCCATCTTCTTCCTTGATCTAGAACTCCAAGAAGCCTCAAACCCAAATCAGATTTTTTTTGATATTTCTCCTCTAAATCCATATGTTAAAAATCAGATCTAATCTAATTTTTATCTTGAAAAAATATAAAAAAAATATAAAAGAAGAACTCTTTTGAAAAATAAATAAATAAGTGGGATAGGCAGCATGTGTAGATTTTAAAACTTTAAAAACAAGCAGTGGAAAACAAATCAGATTAAATCTTTTAACCCCATATGTAAGATACTAGATCTAAATCTATCCAAGCTCAAGAGAAAGCACATATAATCAATCTAAAATTTAAAAAAATTATGAGATCATATCTCATTATCTTTGCACGGATAGAAATTCATCACTTCTGATGATCTTGGATTCGTAGAAGATAGAGCCGCACATATATTCGACCTCTACGGATATTCACTTGGATCAATCTCAAACTTTTTTTCTCATAGAAGATTCTTCTTCTCAAGAAGAACTTTGACTTTAAAGACTCTGATCAACTCCTTTGATCTTAATTGCGAGATCAACTCCTTGATCTGCAGCCTTCTTCTTCTTCTCCTCCTCGATCCTTAATCTCTAAGTCACTAAAACTCTTTCTAGATGTGTGGAAGAGAGAGCACCCAACTTTTTGGTATGAAAAGGAAGAAAATGATGAGAGAAGGCATGGAGATGGAGAGAGGGAGAATTTTGTTGATAAAAAATTTATATTTTAGAAATCCTAGATATCTCCCTTTAAATAGACATAAGTCCTGACACATATTAGGAATCCTGTCATCTTAAAAGGTAGATCCTTATCTCATAAGAGTCTTCTATCTTTTAAATTTGATTTATACTAAATAAAATAAGATATAAAAGATAATTAATCAGTCCTTTTAAGCATGTACAATAGGCATCCATGGAATACATGTCAGGTGGTTGGAGTACCAACTCTTGGTGCCCCACAAAGAGATCTCCAGCCATAAGAGATGGGGCATGGACCCCACCTCTCTCCTTCATGCCATGACACATAAGAGGGGGTGGGCCCCTCTAGGATATGGTGCCCAATAATTTTTAAAAAAAAATTATGCCACTCATTCTTCCATCTATTTCACATGTATACTTAGAGATAAAATTACGTCAGATTCATGGACACATAAGCATGATTGAAATAAAAAAAAACCCTTTATTTATAATAAAAGCATTACAAGTATAAGTTTAGGCCCTGAAAATACATAATGTGTCAGCCAACAATTGACTTCTAGGGCATAAATCCAACAAACTCCCACTTGACCTAAAGCCAATTGTCTATACTTCTCAAGGTGAGCTTCGATCTTCTGCTGGCTGAGACACTTGGTTAGTGGGTCTGCCATATTTAGCACGGAGTCGATCTCTGCACCTCGATGAACTTCTTCTTGAGGTATTCGCATATGATGTGAAATCACTGCTCTATGTGCTTGAACTTCTGGTGAGATCTAGACTTCTTAGCAAAGACTATGGCACCGTCATTGTTGTAGTACAGTGCAATGGCATCTGATGGCATCATACCCAGCTCCGCAACAAACTTTTTGAACCAAAAAACTTTCTTAGTTGCTTCAGAGGTGGTGATGTACTTGGCTTCCATGGTCGAATCTGCAATCATCGGCTTCTTGAAACTCTTCCAGCTAATCACACCACTATTATATAAGAAGATACATCCCGATATAGACTTTCTATCATCGATATCAGTCATAAAATCTAAATCAGTGTATCCCTCAACTTTCTGCTCCGATCCTCCATCAAAGATCAACATTAAATTCTTAATCCTTCTCAAGTACTTAAGGATATTTTTAATAGCAATCCAGTGTTCTTCATCTGGATTTGCCTGATATTTACTGTGACACTCACGGCAAATGCTATATCAGGACATGTACATAACATGACATACATGAGGCTCCCTATTGCCAAAGCATAAGCGGTCTTGCTTATGCGCTGGATCTCCTCAGGTGTGTTGGGACACATCTTCTTAGAGAGATGAATGCTGTGTCTAAGGGGCAAAAGACTTCTTTTGGAGTTTTCTATGCTGAATCTCTTCAGCACCTCCTCTATGTACATATGCTGTGAGAGTCCTATCATTCTCTTAGATCTATCTTTATAGACTTTTATACCAAGAATATAGAAAGCTTCTCCTAGGTCTTTCATGGCAAACTCTTTCGACAACCATACTTTGACCAACATCAGTATGGGAATATCATTTTCAATCAAGAGGATGTCATCCATGTATAGTATGAAAAATGTGACAGCGCTCCCACTGACCTTTTTATACACACATGGCTCCTCATTTTTGATGAAATCAAATATTTTGATCACATCATTGAAGTGAGTGTTCTAACTCTGAGATGCTTGCTTGAGTCCATATATGGACCTTTGCAGCTTGCAGACTTTGTGATTACTATCACTAGACGTGAAATTCAGAAGTTGCTCCATATAGATATCTTTCTTAAGATATTCATTTAGGAAGGCAGTTTTGACATCCATCTACCAAATTCATAATCATGAAATATTGCTATGGCAAGCAGAGTATGGATGGATTTCAGCATGACTATGAGAAAAAAAGTTTCATGATAGTCGATGCCTTCGCATCGACTAAACTTTTCACAACTAGTCTTACCTTATAGGTCTCTACCTTACCATCCAACTCAATCTTTCTTTTGTAAATTTATTTACACCCAATAGGTACAATATCTTCAGATAGATTTACTAAGGACCAAATTTGGTTGGAATATATGGAGTCAATTTCTGACTTCATCGCTTCCATCCATTTTTCAGAGTCTACATCTAATATTGCCTCATCGTAGGTTTTGGGATCATTCCTAATATCCCTATCTCTCACAAGAAATGCTTCCTCTAAATTCTCTGTAAGATACTTAAGTATTTTTCAGGAGGATGGAAGACCCTACTTGATCTATGAGGTGGAAGAGGTAACACATCTACTGGCTCATTACTGGATTCAGGTTCTCGAACTCGTTGCTCTTCAGAGACTTTCTCTTTGAGCTCAATCTTCCTCCCATTGCCTCCATCTTGGATAAACTCTTTTTTCAAGGATACGGTATGATGGCTCACAATCACATTATGATCCTCAAGAAGATAGAAGTAGTATCCCATGATTTTCTAAGGATATCCTATAAAACTAGTCCTAAAGGACTTAGCCTCTAACTTGTCCGTCTGCTATCTCTTGACATGGACTGGACATCTTCAAATCTTGAGGTATCCAAGAGTTAGTTTCTTACCATACCATAACTCATATGGTGTGGTAGGAACAGATTTAGAGGAAACCCGATTCAAGAGATGAATCGCAGATAGCAAAGCATGTCTCCAAAAAAAATCAAGAAGATCTGTGAAGCTCGTCATAGACCGAATCATATCCAACAGAGTTCGATTCCTCCTTTTGAATACCCCATTGAGTTGAGGTGTCCTTGGAGGTGTCCATTGTGAGACTATGCCATTATCCTTGAGATAGGCCCAAAATTCTCCATTAAGGTGTTCTCCTCCTCGATCTGATCGAAGAACCTTTATGAGTTTTTTGATTTATTTTTCTACTTCATGTTTGAATTCTATGAATTTTTTAAAGGCTTCAGACTTTCGATACATGAGATACACAAATTCATACTGTGAATAATCATCGGTAAAGGTTATGAAATAGATATAGCCACCTTTGGTTTCTACATCAAATGGACCACACATGTCAGTGTGTACCAGGGCTAATATCTCAGCGGTTCTTTTTTCTTGTCCCACAAAAGATAGCTTGGCCATGTTTCTTTAAAGACATGATTCATAGACTGGATAAGACTCGAAAGTCAGTGGTCCAAGAAGACCATCTTTCTCCAGTTTGTTGAGTCTATCCTCTCCAATATGGCCTAGCTTAAGATGCCACAGATACTTTTAGCTGATCCTATCTTTAGATCTCTTAGACCCTATGGCATTCACTACTTGCTCGTTAATGTTTACACTTGCATCGGTATGCAAATGGTAAAGACAGTCAATCAAGAAAGCACGTGCCACAAGTTTATTTTTTAAAATAAATAGAACATATGTCTTTATTGAAATAAAAATTATAATTATCCTATGCCAGCACAGAGATAAAAATCAAATTTTTACTGGCTACAAGTATAAAGTAACAGTCTTTTAAAAATAAACTAAATCCTAACAGTAGTCTCAGAGGATAGGTTTCGATGGCCACAATAGCAATCCTTGCTCCATTACCGACTCGAAGAGTGATCTCGCCTTCCCTCAGCCCCCTAACTTCTTCAAGATCTTGTATTGAAGTGCACAAATGAGCACTTGAACCAGAATCAAGAATTCAACTAGAAGAAGAGAAAATCGTTAGGTTAATTTTTATAACAAGCAACTCAGATGTACCTTCAAAAGGCCTATCCTTCTTTCTGTTCTTGACAGTCGTCAAGTAGGCCACACAGTTCTCTCTCCAGTGGCCTTCGACATTGCAATGAAAATATTTTTCTTTATCGTTGGCCTTCTTCAGAACCTATTCTTGGGCTTGGTCTCGTTCTTCTGCTTCTTTGTGAGCTTTTTTTCTTCTTGAAAGAAAATTTTTTTTTGGAGGAAGCCTGCTCCACAGTCAGAACTGTACCACTTGAACTTTTCAAGGTGCCCTCTGCAGTCACCAGCATATTCAATAACTCTAGCAAAGTGGCATCAATCTTATTCATATGGTAGTTCATGATGAACTGTCCATATGAATCAGAAAGAGACTGGAGGATCAGATCCACCTATAATTTCTTGTCTATATTCATTCCAAGCTTCTGAAACTCCTTTATGTCCTTAATTATTATCAAACAATGATCACTGACAGCCTGTTCATCATGCATCTTCACTCTGAAAAGTCTCTGAGAGATCTTAAAATGAGCTGTGTGACTCTGTTCACCATACAACTCTTACAGGTGAATTAGCATTTCTTTGACAGTCCTCATGTCTTCGTGCTGTTACTGAAGATTATTGGATAGGATGCTAAGATGTAGCACTTTGCTTTGTTATCTTCATCCATCTACTTTTCAAGTGTAGCTCGTTGATCAACGAATGGATGAGAAGGTAATTCAAGCACTTCCTGATCGAAGACATAGGTGAGTTTTTCAGAATTGAGAATAATTCTCAAATTTTGGAGTTAGTCTTTATGATTGGTGCCGGTTAACCTATTTGTATCGAAGATTCGGGCTAAAAGGTTTGAACTCGACATGGTTATCTATAGAGAGAATAATTTTTAGTAAGATTTTGTACTTATAATATTATTTATTCTAGAGATTTTAAAAATAAATAAAAAATTTTCACTATTTCTTCGAATCTCTCACATTCTTCGGATGGAGAAATAAAAATCTATACGCGATTGATTTCAAGTGGATACTGCAGTCTCATTAATCTATACTACTTCACCTAACAGTTATTGATGAGTACATACTGATGAGTAGATAACACTTTATCCATTGCTTTACTAAGCAAGATGCAATGGGCTAGGTCTCTAAGTTCTGTAGCCTCACTTAATAGTTATTGGCACATTCCTTAGTTAAATCAGATCCATCGTTTACCAGCAGGTGCAAAGTCGTAATTGAAACCCTCACCTAATAGTTATTGGGCCCAACCCTATCTCTATCACGATACATCATATGTCAATAGAGTGATTGTACCTTTTCAATGCAATCAAACCACTGTAGCCAGTCGAGAATAATCAATGTCAGGAAGGCACCCGTATCTCTACAATGATGGAAGACCTCTAGACTTAATATTTAATGAAGAGATTTGGGTTTAGGTCTCTTCTAAATCAGCGGATCTGACATCTGACTGATTAAATTAGGTTAGCATATCAATATGTCTACCCAACCTAGTTGGCATTGGTAAACTCGAGTCAACAAGTAACCTAACACGAAACTAAATCTCTCAATATGGTCAGGTAAGTTAAGATGCGTTGGGGTCTTCCCGTTGTTTTTCTTAGACACCAATCAAAATTAATCAAATCAGACAATGAAACCAATTAAATAACCATCATCTAAATACTTGCCTTAGACATCAAATTGGTTGATTAGAATTGATTAGATTAACCTATTGAAACGGGTCCGAACTACTAAGCCAAATTCAATCTTGAGTCAATCAACTCACATCAAAATATGAATTGATGCGATCAACTACAACTAAAGATGATTTTGAACCCTTTTCATCTAATCCTAATCATCCATCGATTAGATTCAATCAACTGCTCAAAATCAAAAAAATAAGTTTTAGCCTGATCTAAATAATTAGACCCTGGTCGTAGTTTGATCACTTAAATCTAATTTGTTCAACCCATACCCATATGCAACAACTCAATTTTAAATCTAAAAATAATTTTTAGATTATGTTTCATTGCATACAATTAATGGCTTATGATCTTGAAACTATTTCAGATCTAAATCTAGTTTTATATATCGAATATATGTAGTTTCAGATTTAAATCAAACATGCATCACACATACATTAATTTCAGATCTAAAACTAAATTTACACATATCAAATATGTATAAAATTAAATCTAAAATAATAATTAAAATATTTTAAAATTATCTTTTCAAAA
Organism: Elaeis guineensis; assembly: GCF_000442705.2. Classification (NCBI taxonomy): domain Eukaryota; kingdom Viridiplantae; phylum Streptophyta; class Magnoliopsida; order Arecales; family Arecaceae; genus Elaeis; species Elaeis guineensis. The sequence goes on along the minus strand of NC_025993.2, from coordinate 94,174,892 downwards.
ATTGATTCATATCAAACTAGGATAATCTTTACAATATAGGAGGTAAACCCTATATCAGGACAACCTTATACCAGTTTGATATAAACTTTTAATCATTCTAATTTTAGATCTAAATCAAAATTAAATATACATATATGCTAATTTTTAGATCTAAAAGATTTGATTTAATTATTTCAAAAATTATTTTCAAAACCAATCAATCTTGTGCTACGACAACCTTTGCAATATAGGGGGTAAATCCTATACCAGGACAAAATAGTTTTAAATTATTAAAACTTTTAGATTTAACCTAAAAATCAGATCATATGTGTTTTTAAAAATCTGATGCTCTGATACCACTGTTAGTAAATAGGGTAGGTAGCATGTGTAGATTTTAAAATTTTAAAAATAAGTAGTAGAAAATAAATCATGTTAAACCCTTTAACCCCACATGCAAGATACCAGATCTAAACATATCCAAACCTAGGAGAAAGCACATATAATTAATCTAAAATTTAAAAAAATTATGAGATCATATCTCATTACCTTTGTGCAAGTAAAAATTCATCGCTTCTGATGATCTCGGATTCTTAGAAGATGGAGCCGCACATGTATCCGGCCTCTATGGATATCCACCAAGATCAATCTCAAATTTTTTTTCTCATAAAAAATTCTTCTTCTCAAGAAGAACCTTGACCTTGAAGACTCTGATCAACTTCTTTGATCTTAACTGCGAGATCAACTCCTTGATCTGTAGCCTTTTTCTTCTTTTCTTTGATCCTTGATCTCTAAGTCACCAGAACTCCTTCTAGGTGTGTGGAAGAGAGAGCATCCAACTTTTGGGTGTGGAAAGAAAGAAAATGATGAGAGGAGGCATGGAGATGAAGAGAGGGAGAATTTTGTTGATTAAAAATTTATATTTTAGAAACCCTAGATACCTCTCTTTAAATAGATATAAGCCCTGACACATATTAGGAACCCTATCATCTTAAAAAAGTAGATCTTTATCTAATAAGAATCCTCTACCTTTTAAATCTAATTTGTGTCAAATAAAATAAGATATAAAAAATAATTAATCAATCTTTTTAAGCATGTACAACAGGCATCCATGGAATACATGTCAGGTGGTTGGGCTGCCAACTCTTAGTGCCCCACAAGAGGATCTCCAACTATAAGAGATGGGGCGTGGACCCCACCCTCTCTCCTCCATGCCATGACACATAAGAGGGGGTGGGCCTCTCTAGGTTTTGGCACCCAATAATTTTCAAAAAAAAAAAATTGTGCCACCCATTCTTTCATCTATTCTACATGCATACTTAGAGATAATTAGGAGATAAAGAAGAGATAATGTTAGAATAATTATTCCAACTAATTGACTTAATCAAATGCTCTTGAGCTTATAATTAAGAGCCCAATTAAACTCAAATAAATTTAGGTTAGGTTCAAGACTATGGACTTGATCAAATTAAATTTTTGAAAAGAATTAGATTTAACCATGTGCTAGCATGGTTTTCATAAACCTAATAGAGTTTGAATAAATCTTAACCCAATTGGAACTTCATAAGCCCAATTGACAAATTCGAGATTAAATCTCTTAATGTGTGACCCCATAGGTTCCATTCTATCTGGTAGTGAGATATATTATGATCTCTATCATAATATCATCATAACTCTTTTTAATGGTTTGAAATATTTTTAATTCTATCTTTTGAGGATCATCGATCATCAAGATGATGTCCGATGAATCTCACAATCTACTAGTGATACCTAACAGTATGTAGTGATAATCCAGTAGAATGAAAGTATGAATCTCTAGGTGCAGTTATCGTATGATTTAGTCCTTCTTTTGTGAGTCTCGATTTGATGGAGGTCATGGAGAATTCATCAATCTCCATCGTCAGTCATATATTAGATTGGCTCGACTCGAGTTCATTTGTAAATCCTGTAAAATTTTTTTTCCAGTATTCACACTTGCTTTGGTCAAAGACTTTCTAAATTCAATCTCATAAATTACATTGGATTTCTTCTTTTCTATCAAGGTCGATAGATTTTTTCTAAGTGTATCCTACTCCAAACAGCAAACCTGAACCTACTGAAGTCAATCAAATCGATACCAAATATCCATCTTTTATTTTAAATCATTGAACTCATTGGATCCGACTGTTCTAATCAATGCATCAATTAAGTTCTCCTTTCAGTCGATCTTTCTAAGGTCGACTTTATTTTGATCTTATCGAACAAGTTGATTGCAATATAGAAAATATTTGGTTCTTAGATAGAACATCACTTCAGCTTGAGCTATGGCTCCAATACTTCTGTCAATATAGAAAGACAGAACCATCAATGGAGGGTGCCACTCTATGCTCATTGATAAATTTTCATAACCAAACAACTTCTTTATCAGCATCAAATGCTACAAAGAACTCCATATCGCAAATAAAATTGGCTATTAACTATTGTATGGAACTTTTCCAACACGTCGCTTATTTTTTTAGGATAAAAATACAATCTGACTTAACTTTGTCATTCCCATCCGACTAAAAATTAAAATCAGTATTCCACAGAATTTAAGTCAGATTCTCCATAAATGAGCCATTGGTTTTTAGTATTTCATAAATATTTAAGGATGGTTCTCATAACTTTTCAAATCTTTATGGAGAATAGAGATGACAACCAAGCTTTTATTCTCTATAATGTAGGGATGTCATTTTCGATTAAGAGAATTTCATTCAAACAATACAAAGAATAGTTTTACAGAACTATTAGCCCATTTGTACATACAGAATTCTGCTTCATACTTAACGAAGCCATATATTCAAAATATATATTCTAACTCTGAGAAGCTTGATTCAATCTGAATGGACTTGAGGCTTCCCACAAAAAAACCATCTCGTCATAGTCAACAGTATAACTTTGATGAAATTCTTTGACAATCAGATAGAATTAATAGGTCTCCACCTTTTCATCTGCATCTCTTATCCATCTAAAATCCACTCACACCTTATGGGTCTTATCCCTTCAGGTGAACCAATGAATGTTCATACATCATTAATCTTTATGAATTTTATTTCAGATTTAATGGCACCAAGCCACTTTTCAATGTTAGATCACTGTATTGCATCCGTATGGGAGATCAAATCTCTATCTCAAATCTAAAAATCAAAATATCTATTCGACTGATACAGTACTCTACTATATATATTCAAGGATAACTTTACATCAGATTTCGGATTTGATCTAATTAACTCTGATTTTGTTGGTTTGTGTCAGAGTTGGTTCTTTTACCTATCAAGCTTCACCAAACTTGCTCTTAACGGCATCAGTTTCTTCATCAAAAATTTTTTTTTTCAAAAAAAATATCTTAAAATTCATGAACATCTCATGTCCATTAAAAAGGTAGAAGAAATATTCTTAAATAATATTTATTAGATCAAGATCTAAGCTCATCGATTAGTGAACATTTCATACAAATTCGACACTCCAAATCCTAAGGTAAGAGAGTATTGAATTATCCGAATCTATATCTCATATGGAGTTTTAGTGATTGATTTGCTTAGAACATTCTCGAGCACATATCAAATAGTCTCTAAAACATAACCTTAGATAGACCAGCAAATCTCACAGTGGACCAAACCATGCCTAACAAGATTCAATTTCTCTTTTTAGACATCTTTTTAAATAGTGATATCTCAGGAGAGGTCCATTAAGAGAGAATCTAATTTTCTTCAAGACATGTCAAAACTTATTATAAAGGTATTCACTTCATCAGTCAAATAGATGAATTCTAATACTCTTTGCAGTTCGTTTTCCTACCTCATTACAGAATTATTTGAACATTTCAATTAATTTGGATTTATGCTTCATAAGCAAGATGCACCCATACTAAGATGGGTCGTCAAAGATTTAATGAAGTAGTAAAATCCTCTTTTGGTACTCATATTCATGAGTGTAAATGTATCAATATGTACTACACTCAGAATATCGCTGGCCCATTCACCCTTTTCAATAAAAAGTGACAAAGTCAACTATGCCAAAAGTAGACTTTAGTAACATTATCTATTCTAGGGTGCTATTCAGATGGGTACACTATACTAACAGGTTATGATACTGAGTTTATGTCATTTTCAATTATCCACTTATTATTGTAGTATCATTCACAATGATATTCTAATAATCATACTTATTGACACCATTAAAAGATTGGACAATAGTGATAATCACCTAAAATGGCATCTTTATGATTGAAAATAAGCTCCACGATTTCTGATGTTAAGACTAGAACAGACTTCTATGTCTTATATTTAGGAGTCTCTTGTCGTTTTCAAACCTTCTACTATCTTGAAGTCTTTTGCAACTATTTACAAACATGACTTGCAACTTTCGGTATCCTGTACCCAGATAGTATTATTACCCATAGAGAAACTTCAAGAAGTTATCACATAATATCTTGACCAGCAATGATTTGTTGATTTTTCTTTTAAGTCTGTTTGGGTTAGCCTGAGACTTCTTGATTAATTCACTCAAAAACTATATTCAACTTTCGGTACTGACTGTCGAAGTTAGGTCTGATAACATTATCACTATCTAACAATAAACATAGTGATAATTTTTTAGCCATTTCTGAAAAGAGAATAATTGACCTATTAGTATATGAATTATTTTAAGCCTAAAGATTTAGACTTTAGTCTAAAGGTTCTCCCACTATTTTATATGAATTGATAGCCTCTACCTCCAATCTGAAGAATTACTTTAATTTTTTAACAAATACTAGAATCCACACAGACTGTATTTAGGCCCGAGTGTGACTCAGCCAACCTTAGTACATCCATGGGTAGATTCACAATCGATTGTTTCTTTAAATAATTTCTAGCAATCGGATTTTATCCTAGACATCCCTTTAGCAAGCATGTGGTGCCTCCACTAAAAATTTTGGTTAGGTCCAACCATTAACATGACAACATCAAGTATATCCAATAAAACAGATGTCCAGGTCTGAGTGTGGCTTGGCCAACCTGAGCATTGGTCTGAAGATACAACAAGATAGTTATATAATGGATGATAATTTCAATACATAATAGACACCAAGCGTGTGACGCCTTCAATGCCTATTTAAAATATTGGACTCATTATCACGCATCTTAATGGAAGGCTATGATCTAGTTATCTCCATAACTAGCTCATTTTATGAACCTAATAATTTAGAATATTTGGTTAATATATCTTAGAGCACATCAGTCGACCTACAAGTTATAATCCTTCCACTGACTTCATCAAGTCATGAAAAAGATTAGTGACTAGTGGGTCCAAGCGACATGTCGTAGATCCTCCCACTGACTTTACTGAGTCATTAGAAAGATTAGGGACAAGTCGATCCAGGACACCTAAATCAGTCATATTGATTAACCTTAACAACATAGGTCAACTCGAGTCACCTAGCAATCTAATCAGCCTAATGACTCGGGCTTAACCTTTGAGCCTGAATTAAAGTCCATTTGGTTTGATCAAAGATATGGATTCGATTAACTACAACTATTATTTTTGATCTAGAGTACCCTTGATCTAATCTAAATCAACTATTGGTTAGATTAGATCAACTACTCTTTTAGTCCATTAAATCTTTAATTCTAATCTTGGATCAAACCCAATTAAAAAGAACTTGATTCAAGCTAACCCATGCCCCATGTTTTATGCAATGTCGTTAAATTTTTAATCACAATTCTAGATCTAAAATATATTTTTTAATTATTAATTAAGTATAGCACCAATATGGATTAAGGTTATGAAGCAATTTCTTATGTAAATCTTTTACATTAAATCATAAAATTTTTTAAATTAAATCTAAATTTTCATGATTTTCTATCAAAGTAATTTTGATTAATCAAGATTAGATGTAACTAGTTTCTTCGTAATTTGTATCATATACAATTAGGAGTGGCAAACGGGTCGGGTCGGTCATAAACAGATCGGGTCATATATGGGTCGGGTCAGAAAATGGTCAATCTAAGCCTGATCTATTTATTAAATGGATCAAAAATTCAAATCTAAACCCAATCTGTTTATTAAACAGATAACTTGACCCGATCCATTTAACTAATTTATTAAATAGGTTAAATTAGATTAAACAGACTAAATAGGTTAAATGGATTAAACAGGTTAAATGGGTCAGAAATATGTTAAACAAATTTTAAACAGGTTAAACAGGTTAAATAGGTCGGGTTAAATGGATCAGAAATAGGTTAAACAGGTTAAATGAGTTATCTGACTCAATCCAACCTAAATATTAAATGGGTTAAACAGATTAAACGGATCATATATCTAAAATCCATATCCGATCCACTTATTAAATGGATTGAATAGGTCGACCTGTTTATGACCCGAACCCATTTAGCCTAAACCCAAACCTGTTTGTGGTGGGTCGAATACAGGTCGGGTTGGCGGGTCGGATCATATTTTGCCAGCCCTACATACAACAATACCTAGGATTTTAATATCTAGGATTTTGTAAGAAAGTAAATTTTTTTTTTTGCTTTCTTCTTCATGGAACCTCACAGTGACACCCCTACACACCTGAAGAGTACCCCATTGAATGGTAAGAGAGGGTCATGTAACCCTACTTGCTCCTATGACCGGACGACTTAGTGATTACCCAATCTGAGTATTTTGCTACTCAGAATATCTAATCTTATTCATATATCGTATATGCAAAAATTTAGATCAAATCTAAATTGTATTAGATCTGATTTTACATTAGATCATATCTAAAATTAAATCATAACACATCTTATGCATTGCTAAATCTAGATTTCAACTCTACATGCATATATGTTCATGTCATAACGAACCTGGCTCTAATACTATTTGAAGGAAAGCATGGTGGGTGATGTGCATGTATTTTTAAAATTTTTTACAGTAAAATATATATAGATTAAATAATTTAATTTATAATACATGCATAGATCAAATCTAAATCATCATATAGGATCTATGACATGAACTAATATGCATGTATGCACATCAAAAATTTAAAATTCAGCAAGTACAGGACATATCTAATCTATATTTAGATCATATCTAAATATTAATTGAATATAAAACATCATACCTGAGCATGGATAGTAGATCACCACATCCAAAATCTATGGTAGACGGTTCTTCATGATACTTGACAGCCGCACACACGTCCGACCTCTACGTACTGATCGATCTCTTCGGAAGTGCTAGCTTATGAAGACACCATCCATTGGCTAATTTGAGAGGAACATGATGGAAATGAAGAATAAGGAGATCCTTTCCTTTTCTTCCTAGATCTATGCATCTAATCTTTACAATAGAGATCAAGAGAAGAATCTTTTGTTCTAAATTTTTCACGCATAAGAGAGAACTTTTCTCTCTTCCTTTCACACCCTTAAGAAGAACTTTTTTCTTTAATTTTTTATGATAAAAATTAGATCTAATCTGATTTCTCATATTAAAAATTATATAAAATTTTAAGATCGAGAAAAATCTAAAAGAGAGATCTAAGAAAAGAATCGTTCTTCTCTCTTCTTTTCTCTTTTTCTTCTTGATCTAAAACTCAAGGAAGCCCCAAATGTCCAACCAAATTTTTTTGATATTTTTTTTAAATTTTTATATTAAAAATTAGATCTAATTTAATTTTTATTTTAAAAAAATAAAAAAAATTAGAAAAAAAAAACTTCTTCTTCTTCAAGGCTGCGCGCAAGAAAGAAGACCCATCTTCTTCTTTGATCTAGAACTCCAAGAAACTCCAAACTCAAACTAAATTTTTTTTGATATTTTTTTTTAAAATCTATATATTAAAAATTAGATGTAATCTAATTTTTATTTTTAAAAAATTTAAAAAAAAATTCTTCTTCTTCAAGACTGTGCGTAAGAAGAAGATTCATCTTCTTTCTTGATCTAAAACTTCAAGAAGCCTCAAACCCAAACAAAATTTTTTCTGATATTTTTTTTTTAAATCTATATATTAAAAATTAGATCTAATCTAATTTTTATTTTAAAAAAGAATAAAAAAAATTTGAAAGAAGAACTCCTTCTTCAAGGCTATGCACAAGAAAAAAGATCCATCTTCTTCCTTGATCTTTTTATCCTTGAGAAAAATTTTTATTCTCTAATTTTTTACTGTATAACTAATAGAGAAGCCTCTTTTTAATATTCAAAAGTTAGTAAAAAAAATTAAAAAAAATATATCAAGAAGAAGAGGAGAAAGTGGATGTTGCGTGAGGGATGTGGGGCATCCAACTCTTGGACGCCCCCTCCTTATTTTTGGGTGACAAGATGAAGGGAGGGACACCTCCTTTTTCACGGTGGAAGAGAGGAGGGGCGCGGTGCTTCTTCATGGGGCATGAGGATTTCTCATGGTGAAAGGTGGGGTGCAGAAAATATATCATATGGGTTGATTCTAAGTTGGTTAAGTCTTATTCCCTAATAGGATTCAAGAGCTTGGTCAAATTCTAACTAATTTTTGATTTTTGGATTCAATTCTAATTAACTTAAGAATTAGTTATAACAAACTAACTAATTGGATCCTAACCCAAATATTAGGCTCCAATTGAATTTGTAATTAGTTAGATTAAAACTCCATTGATTCAGAAATTGATTCTTAATGGATATCAGAGAAATTTTTTTTAATAATAGAACTTGATCCAATTAAACTTATTACCAGATAGTATTTGATTAAATCAAAGTCTATTATCCAATAGGGTTAGATCCAATCCAAGTCTATAAAATAATTTCATATTCATGCATCTCTAAGATCAATTGGAACAAGCCCCATTATTTAATAAGGCTGCATCCAATTAATCCAAATCCAATCTAATTGAATCCAATTCAATTAGCTATAATCCAATCTTCATTGCTCAATCAAATTGAGTCAATTAATAATCATATTATTAATTAATTATTTTTTTAATTTATTAATCATTAGTAAATATTTATTATAATCTTTGCATAGGATTAATCATCAATCAAATTGATAATTAAATCCTTCAATGATTCATAATCGTCGATCAGCCATTTGATCAGATAGGTACTTCTATATATGTGACCCCATAGGTTCAAACCTAAGTCGGTAGTATAAGAATAATTTTTGTACTAATCGATGTAACCATTTAGTAATGAGACCCAACGTCTGGATAGGTCGAGTGTATGCCTAGCAACACTCTAGAACCCATGTGGATATAGTTACTGTATAATTCATCTTTTTGATACTGAAAAATGACAAGGATAAACTGTCAACCCAAGATGAGTGGTCTACATTGTATTTTAATTTTAAAAATTCTGTGACTCCTCACTAGGACTACTTTGATCAAAGTTTTGCTGAATTGAAACATAATGATGCATTATCTCCAATTTTACTTGGAGCGGTCAATTCCATCTTGACTCGCACTCAGATATCACAAGTACTTGACTGTATCCAGAAATTTTCCATCACCGAATCAGAAATTCGGATAGTCCGATACCAAAGCACAGTGAGTTGCTCGCAAGTCACTGAGACAGCCTCAAGTCAGAGGGACACATATATCCATATCCCATTAGAGCAATCCTTGATAGTAGAGTACTTCGAAAGTGATCATGCTCAATGAAATATACTCCTACATATCACCGTATGTCATACCTATATCACTACACATCTTAGTTAAGAGGACAACCAACTAAGATGGCATACAACAACCTATACTTGATATAATTATCATCATTGTAATAATTGTATCATTTGGTCATGAGCAGAATTTAAGAACCACATGATAAATCTTCCTTTATCATTTTGGTAGTAGTTCTAAGGACTTCATCATAATATATGAGTTCTATTTTGGAAAATATATTTCTTATGATGAATCTGCCAAATAACATTTATCATTTTATAATTTATATACTTATATGGAGCACAATCATTTACAATCTGGATGATTGACTTTAGGATACATTTTTCAATACGACCGACCATCCCACAGAAAAATCCTAGACATCAAGAAAATTGCTAGGAAATTTGAGAGAGGCGACAAAATGAAGAAAGTTCTCGTACACAGAGGCAATTTCCTGGCAGAGTTTTCACACCAGAAAAGATAAAACAGAAAGTGAATATTTGGCTAGTGGCAACCCTTTATATAGAGGAACGCTCAATGGTCAAGATGGAAGCGGTCAGATCGAGACCGCATCAGATGCTGACATGTGGCAACATCTGGATCGATCAATGATTTGATGGTTCGATGCACCT
>NC_025993.2:94129679-94159679 GCF_000442705.2 Elaeis guineensis | reverse complement strand
TAAGATATATAGGTCAAGACCAAATGAATAAACTTGCAACAGAAGATCCATTGGGTTCAATTTCCAAAATGGACCTACGTATATGTGAACACTACTTAATTGGAAAAGTAATGAGAAAATCATTCGCTAAGGGAACTAGAGTAGAATTCATGTTGCAATTAATCCATTTTGACATTTTTGGCCTAATGAATGCGAGGGCAAGGTATGGTGCTTGTATTTCATAATATTTATTAATGATTCCATGTGATATAGTCATGTTTATCTGATTTCTCACAAATTTGAAGCATTGAGTTGCTTCAAAAAGTATGTAGATTTAGTTGAGAATCAGCTTAACAAACATATCAAAGCTTCAAGAACAAACAGAGGGCATAAATACTTATCGAAACAATTTAAAGAATTTTATAATTAAAGAGGCATATTTAGGTAATTAATTGTTTCTAGAATGATCCTCAACAAAATGGTATTATAGAAAGGATGAATAGGACACTCTTGGATATGGTTAAGTTAATGATGGCACAAGCTATTTTGCCAATATGTTATTAAGGTGATGTAGCATTGATCACAACTTAGATTCTTAATCATGGCCCCTCAAAATCAGTTAATTCTACTCCCTATGAACTATAATCTGGTAGAAGACCTGACATGAGCAACTTACGATCACGGAGGTCAGCTGCTTATGTTTATGACCCATCTCATCAGTATGAAAAAGTGGATCCAAAGGAAAAGAAGTGTATCTTCACAAGATACTTTGAGCAATCCAAAAGATATGTATTCCTTGGAGAACAAGTAAATGGAAGTATGACTAAATTTGAATCAAGAGGTGCCACATTTTTGGAAAGTGAATTTTCAAGAAGAGATGAGGTTGATAAGGATTTCTAATTCAATGAAAAAGAAGATCCCAATGAAAGTGAAACTTTTGAATAACCAAATAAGGAGTTGTTATGATATCCTGAGCCAAGTAGGAGCGATCCACTTACCAATGAATTAGTTCAAGAAGAACCTCAAATATGTAGAAGCAATTGCGAAAGAATACCTCACTGTCATTTGTACATCGAGGGCGAGGCTTTTATGATTGCTTCACAAGATGAAAGTTATCCCAAAACAATGGAAGAAGCTCTTTCATCCTTTGTAAAAGAAGAATGAAAGAAAGTAATAGAGGAAGAAATGAAATCCATGAAAACCAACCATGTTTGGGACTTGGTTTATCTGCTACCAAGGTGCAAAGCTATGGAGAATAAATAGATTCTCAAGATTAAATGAAAGGCAGATAGATTTATTGAAAGATATAAGGCACGTTTAATGGCTAAGGGTCATACTCAATAAGAGGGTGTTGATTATGAGAAAATTGATTGAAAAAAATTTTTCACTTGAGTGAGGTTTGCCTCGATTTGCCTAGTCTTTGCAATAGTTGCATATTTAAATTTAAAATTACATCAAATGGATGTAAAGACTATATTTCTTAATAAAAAACTGAATGAAAGATCTAAATGGAAGAACCAAAAGGTTTTGAGTTAATGGATCAAGAGCATAAGGTGTGCAAGCTTCAAATATCCATATACGGCTTGAAACAATCATCTAAACAGTGGTATTTAATATTTTATCATACTATAATGTCTTGTGGATTTGTGATAACCGATGACTACTATATATATGTCAAGCAATCTAAAAATGATTTTGTAATTGTATCTCTCTATGTCAATGATATTTTGCTAGCTGAAAATTCAATAAGTTTTATCATCGCCATTAAGGAATGGTTATCCTCTAACTTTGAGATGAAGAACATGAGAGAGGCTGCATATATGCTTGGAGTTAAGAACATAAGAAATCAATCATCAAAAAAACTCCTAACATATCTCAAGAACCATATATCAGGAAGGTTCTTGAATATTTTAATTTGTAAGATTGTAATTTTATTGATACATCAGCAGCAAAAGACAAGATCCCAAGTCAACATATGTGCCCCAAGACTCTAGCAGAATATGAACAAATGAGAAAAATCCCTTACTCCAGCATTATTGGGTGTCTTATATACACCACGATGTGTACTCGACTTGATATCTACTATGCCATTGGTTTGGTCAGTTATTTTCAGTTAAATCTTGGATCAAAGCACTGAAAAATAGTCAAAAAAATTTTGAGATATCTAAAAGGCACGACAGATTTTTGTTTGCATTATCAAAAAAAAGATTTACACTTGATTGGATACATTGATGTTAATTGGGATAGAGACCCAAATAAATTCAAATCAACCTCAAGAAATGTATTTTTGCTTAATAATAATGCCATATTATGGAGTAGTAAAAAGCAAACATGCAAAGCTTTGTCAACCATATAGGTTGAGTCTATAGCATATGCTACTACTACACAAGGAGCAATTTGGCTCAAAAATTCTTACAATATTTAGAGATTGTCCCTAATGTATATAAACCTGTGGGAATCTTTTATGACAGCCAAACAATAATTACTTACACCAAAGATTCAAAGTATCATTGCAGGACCTAACATACTAAATATAATTTTTTCAAAAATATTATGGTATACAAAGAAGTAGTTTTATAGTACATTTCTATATATGATTGTTGATCTTTTGATGAAACTAATTTTTAGAGATGTATATTTATCTCATATGAAATCTCTAGGATTGCATAAGCTATAATGTACTACTGTATTTATAGACTGCTACAGTGATATGTATATATTATATTGTCTTTATTTGTCTCACAAATTTGCTTATACATACACACATGAATTTCAAAACATATATCATCCAACAAAGATCAACTTACTCATACAAGCGATTGCTCCAGGCACCAAGAGAGTGGGTTGGGATGAGACATGACATGCTAAATTATGAATGGAAGCAAAAGAAGTATGTAACATTATATGTTGCCTTGAAAAAGGTCAACATGAGGTTCTTGACAATAATAGACTGAACATGATTCTCACTATCATGTTTGCCTAAGGAGAAACCGAATGCGAGAACTTAATTAGTTGTAGGTAAAGTGAGCTAATAAGATCTTGTGCTAATCACAAATAGTAAGACATTATGATTGAGCTAAAATCTATATGATAGTATATTTATATTTATAGATATTTGCCTTCTTTAAAAGGAGAAAACCACCATAGCATGTGTTCATACCACATGCATTTAAGATGACGGATAAGGAAGGTGAATGGGCATATTGACAAATATTCCTACCTCCTCACTGTACAAGTTCTTTGAGGCTATGTGTACATTAACTAGCCTCACATTATGTCTTACAAGACTTTTGACTATATCGTAAAGTGACATGTGAATATTTGCTACTTTAGCATGCTACCTAAGGTCATGTATGATTCGACTTTGTGAGGCATGTCTAGAAAAATAGTTCATACAAAATTGAGCAATATGAGTGTAATTGGAAAACTATTTTTAATTACATCTTTACATATGTTCACTAATTAGCCAGTTATGTTTACTTCAAGGAAGTTTGAACATAATTAAGATACATGGTAAGAATCAAAGTTCAAGTATGGTTCTGAGGGATTAAGTATCCTTAGATTGATGTAACAAACTAAGTCTAGAGCACCGTGAAATATGTATTTGTTTCACCAAAGTATTTACCTCTTGGGATTTAAAGTTACTATATCATCCCTAGTAGGTACATAGTTTGAGCTTCCCAATATAGGTGTGCTCATTGGTCATATGATCTATTTTTCTATATGAATTATTTTCTATGATAATAGAGAGGGTTGTGCTTTGAGATATACATGGATAGCAAGAAGCCTATCACGTGCTAGTGGGAGATGTTGGAAATATGTGTTTTTATTCCATCAGCCTATGCTGGACTTATGAATATATATATATATATATATATATATATATATATATATATATATATATATATATATATAAATGAAAGTTTAACCTTTTGGGTAACTCCTCACTATTTAAATAAGAGTGGGAAGGTATTACTTATCTCACAGTAAATGCAAAAGATAGTTATCTTATATAGAGATATAAAAGAAAATATCTCTTATCTAAAAAAGAATAATGATATGGTGAACAAGGCACACAATTTTTGGGCTCCCAAATTATCTCTGCATCACATCAACCAGCGAGTGGATTTGGATTGTGGATAAAAATGTTCTTTTATTCATGATTTATGACTATGAGCATATTGGTTGGTTGGCGATGTATTCCATACAATTCCTTGAGGAAACCTTTGGATTTATGGATTTTGAGCATTATAATTAAAATTTTATTTTTATTATTTTAATTATCCAAAAATTCCTTGACCGAGCAACCCCAATTTTACAGCCCTATTGGAAAGCTGCCTGACAAGATGTCATCTCCATCTGGGAGAGAAGACATGAACATAGCTAATGTAGGTAGATTGGTTTGTGCAAAGATAGCCGAAAGGAGCTTGAGGATGAAGAACGCTCGAAACTAGGTAGATTGGTTTCCAAATGGCACAAAAGATAGGATAAGAGGAGAAGAGGTGATCGGCTCTTTTCGGTGGTTGTCCACAATTCCAGCATGGCCCAAGATTTTTCCCAAGTTGCTTTCCAAGCACATAACTTGTATAGAGCTTTTTGTCCAAGGGAGCCGTCAAATGCATTTGAATTTGTGTGGGATACTGAGACTCCAGAGAGTGCCTGCACAAAGGAGCAAGAAATACCTCTAAGGCTCGAAAGGTTGTACAAGGATGAAGTAGAGAAGGAACCACAGCTCTCACATTTCCAAACGAGATGGTCTACTACAGGAGAAAGGGATATCCGAGATAGAAGGCTGCATAAGTCATCAAACTGTGAATCTAGTGTTAAGTGAAGCGTTATGAGGTAGCTTAAAGGACCAAGTAAGAGATCTCCAATGGAACGTCTAAGCAACTGTTCCATTCTTCTTTCTACTAAAGGGGTAGAGACCTGGGAAGTTAAATTTTAGTGGGGCATTGCACAATAAATTTTAAGGGGACATTGCGCAATCAAGGATCCTTCCAAAAGAGTGTTTGCTATCCATTACTAACTTGGAAGAGAATCCGATTCTAGAAGGCCGAGAATAAGTTGACCATGCCGTGCCAAAGACTAAAACACCATCGAGGCAGTTCCAACTGGATGAGAGGCAGACCTTTTTGTAATAGGCAAGATTAATTTGCTTCTTCCATAGCCCATCCTCAATCAGAAGCAACCTCCGACACCATTTAGAAAGAAGAGATGAGTTCAAGAGATCGATGTCTTTAACCCCAGGACCACCTTCATCCATTTGCAAACAAACCAACTTCCAATTCACCTCACAAGAAAATCTGCTTAAAAAGGAGGAGCCACACCACAAAAAAGATTTTTGACAACAATCGATCCTTTTAACCACCAAAATGACAATTTGAAGAGTGACAAATAGTAAAAAGATAAGACGGTGAGCACCGAGTTAACCTGTCACGCCCCCGGCTCGAGATCGCGAGCAGGAGGTTGCGGCAACCACCGCATACTTATGAAGAACTCTCTCCATAAACATGCAAGGCATCTCATCACGATATCAATGCATCACAGCAGAATAAATTCAAATAATTATTATTCAACTTTAATTCAAGTAATTAAATCAAATATCTTACATCCAATAAAATTTTACTAAAAATAAAACAATAGATCTAAGTTCAATGAAGTTGACAATGCTAAATCTCGCCTATAAAAACTCTGTCCCAATATTTCTTCCCGCACTCGTAATTAATTATCTGAATCTGAAAAATAAAAAGAAAGGTAATGAGCTAGACAATCCAGTAAGTAACAAATATCTCAACTAGATATTTCAGATATTATAAAATTTTCAAGAACAATGCTGCAAATAAATATATTTCATGCTGATTTTATACATATCATAAATTCGATTCGATTCAAAACACTCATAACTCAACAGCCTCGACTATGACCAACATTTAACCCCCATTGATGGAGTCCACTGAATACCAGTGCACAACCCCCACTGGCAGGGTCCACAAACACCAGCGCACAACCCCCACTGGCAGGGTCCACTAAATACCAACGCACAACCTCCACTGGTAGGATCCACTGAGTACCAACGTATAATCTCCATTGGCGGGATCCACTGAAACATAGTTAGACTAAGAGTATAAATTCAATTTGTATCAAAACACTTTTGTATCATAACATATCATAATTTTTCACTGAACATGTACATAATCGACGAACCATAATATTTCAAAAGCACTTTTCTTTTAAAACATAATTTCATAAATCATGCATAATTTCAAAGAATAATTATTTATTTTCAGAATAAATATGAAATATCTCGAGAAAATGATTCATTACTTACCTTTCACAAAGCATTGAATGAACAGATCGACTAACTTCTAGGAGATTCTTCAGTGCCTATTATCCAAAATTATATTCTTACATTAATTTTAATTCAAAATTAAATCTAAATAAATCTCAAATCAAAACCTCACTTGAAATCGAACTCTTCTCTAAACTCGATCAAAATCATCAAAATGAAGCCTTCACTATGCTAATCTTAGAAGGATAACTTTGGAGAGAGAAATCCATCAAGAGAGAGAAATAATCTAGAGAGAAAAAAATTTAAAGAAAGAAAGTAGAGAGAGAAAGTTCAATTTTAGAGAGAGAAAGTAAGGGTTTAGACTGAAGGAAGAGAGAGAAGAGAGAGAAACTCTCTCTCATTTTATTTTGTTATTTATTTATTTCTTTTCTTTTGTTTTCTTTTTTGTTTTCTTTTTCATTTTTCCTTTTCTTTTTCCTTTTTTCTTTTCTTTTTTTTTTCCTTCCTTCTTCTACTTCTTCCCATGGCCTCCCTTGGGTGAAAAAAAATGAAACAGGGGATCGAATGGTCCCCTCATACGGTTGGCCGACCGACGATCGGCTGGCACGGGAATGGCCGGTAGCCGGAGGAGAGCGCACCACCATCCCAAGGGACCCAAACTGGTGGCCAGCGACGACCACCAACGTCCGAAAACCAAAAAAAATTGAAACCTCTCCCACGATAAAATCCGACGATTCCGGTCACCGACGAGCATGCACACCGGCACGGAAAGGAAGGAAGAGAACTACATGCTTACCTCAAGCTCCTGTGACCTCTCCGATGAGGAATTGCGGCGGGCATGGTGATGGTTTTCGTGAGTGATTTTTGGCGATCTTCGCCATTTCGCTCCAGGATTCTTTGGTAGGAAGAAGGTAGAAGGGTCTCCCCCTTAAATAGAGCTGGAGGAGAGGAGTTTGACTCCTCTCCGATGAGGTTTCGGACTCCGATTAGGAGCCGGTCGGGAGAAGAAGACTCCCGACTCCGATTAGGAGCCGGTCGGGAGAAGAAGACTCCCTGCGGGAGTCTTCTTCATTTTTTTTTTATGGGCTGGGTTTAAGGCCTATTGGGTCGGATGTTACATTCTTTCCTTCTAAAAAATAAATTTCATCCTCGAAATTTTTCTTACCTGTCACCATTGCATTGGAAGCCTATGCGTTCTGTTGAGTAAGCGCATAAACTCTTTCTTGAGTTTTAGAAATCTGTCCACCACCCTTATTTTGTCCTTCATAAGTTCTTTGGCCAACTTGATTTTCAGTATTTAGCGGACAGCTAGCAATTTTATGATCCATCTGACCACATTTGAAACAAGCACCTGTATTCCAATGGCAATCCTTGTCTGCATGATTTTTGCCATATCTGGAGCACCGCTTACCATCAATCTGTTGAGTCTTATTATCTATTGCTCCCTTAGCTGAACTATTGATATTTTTATTATTCTACCCTTGTGTATCATTTGATTTTGCTCTCTTTCTTTACTTTCTTTCCCTTTCCATACGTTCTTCATTGACTTCTCTTTCAATTATCAGTGCTTTGTTTACCACATCTACATAAGTTGTCAATTCATATGGAACCACTTATTTTTGAATCTCAGTTCTCAGTCCCATCTCAAACTTGTGAACACATTCTTGCTCACCATCCACTAATTTCAGAGCAAATTTTGCTAACTCTATAAATTTTGCTTCATATTCGTCACACTCATACCCTTTTGCTTCAGATAAATAAACTCTTACTCTTTCTGGATCCTTATACTTCGAAAAAAATACCGATCATAGAATGCAATCCGAAATCTTTTCCAGGTAAGTATTTCGCCATCTTGTTCATACTTGCACTATAGTCGCTGACACCAATTGTATGCTTCTCCTTGTAGTAAATAAGCTGCATATCGAATCTTTTTTTCATCACGACACTCTTGGACAGCGAAGGCCTTCTCCATCTCCATTATCCAGTTATCAGCCTCCAAAAGTTTAGTAGTCCCCTTGAAAGCTGGAGGAGTAAGCTTTTTAAATTTTGAAATGTTGTTCCATTGTACTGGTTGCTCTTCATGTTGTGGTGGTGGATGCTGATGTTGTTGTGTATCTCATTGTATCTACTGTTATTCAAGCATTTGCTGCTGTATTTGTTGTTGCATTTGTACCATCCTGATTAGGGTCTGCATTAACTGAGCCATATCCGGTTCCTGACATGCTCTCGAAGTACTTCCATTAGGATCTACGACTCCCTCCTCCTGAGAGGTGCCACTGGTCAGATGGGGAGTGCTACCATCCCGTGGTTGTGATGTCTCTCTTGCAATTCCTTGAGCAGTTCTTGTCATTCTACGGGAAGGCATAATAACCTTGTAGTAGTAAAACCTTATTAGATTCATTTATCTATTTATTAGGATGGGTTTATTATGATGCTCATACTTTAACGTCTTAATATTTCTAATGTCTAACCACCTACACTCATATTATGTCTAATTCTATGTGTCATAATTTATCCACTTATGCTCTGATACTATATTAATTGTCACGCCCCTGGCCTGAGATCGCGAGCAAGAGGTTGCGGCAACCGCCGCATACTTATGAAGAACTCTCTCCATAAGCATGCAAGGTATCTCATCACGATATCAATGCATCGCAGTGAAATAAATTTAAATAATTATTATTCAACTTTAATTCAAGTAATTAAATCAAATATCTTACATCCAATAAAATTTTACTAAAAATAAAATAATAGATCTAAGTTCAATGAAGTTGACAATGCTAAATCTCGCCTCTAAAAGCTCTGTCCTAATATTTTTTCTCGCGCTCGCAATTAATTATCTGAATCTGAAAAATAGAAAGAAAGGTAATGAGCTAGACAGCCCGTAAGTAACAAATATCTCAACTAGATATTTCAGATATTATAAAATTTTCAAAAACAATACTGCAAATAAATATATTTCATGCTGATTTTATACATATCATAAATCTGATTCGATTCAAAATACTCATAACTCAACAGTCTCGACTATAACCAACGTTTAACCCTCATTGACGGGATCCACTGAATACCAGCGCACAACTCCCACTGGTAGGATCTACAAACACCAGCGCACAACCCCCACTGACAGAGTCCACTAAATACTAGCGCACAACCCCCACTGGTAGGGTCCACTGAGTACCAACGTATAATCTCCATTGGCGGGGCCCACTTAAACATAGTTAGGCTGAGAGCATAAATTCGATTTATATAAAAATACTTTTGTATCATAACATATTGTTGGAGCAAAAATCTGCCTGCGCCGGAGAAGCTGGAGTCGTGGGAGCCACGATCGCCGCTGGGACCTGCAAAAGAAGTCTAGACCGGAGGTGGGGTTGCTTCAGCAAGACCCTCCGATGCTCAAGTCAGTTCTCTGCCTCAACAAGAATGGAGTGCTCGAACGAAAATTTTAGCAGAGTTTTGGGATAGAAAATAGAGCTTAGAGAATAACATATCTGGGGTCCCCTTTTATAGACGGAGAGAGCAGCGGATTGATAGCGACTGTTTATGATCGTCTCATCGTGGGCCGTACGAGACCAGGAAAAATTTATCATGAAGAGTAATGGGGTGGAGTCGTGGCTGTCACCATGGCTCGCCACGTGGAATCAGTTACGGGAAGGGGACGACGTCCGTTGTCGCGACTCGTCAGGGAGCGGTGGAACCGCACAGGATCCACCGCAGGGAGTGGAGTAGAGTTGTGGCCGTTACTGCGGTCTATCAGGGAGTAATGGAGCCGTGTAGGATCCGCCGCAGGGAGTGGAGCAGAGTCATGGCCGTTACTACGGCCTGCCAGGGAGCAATAGAGCTGCGTAGGATATGTCGCAGGGAGTGGAGCAGAGTCGTGGTCGTTACTACGGCCTGCCAGGGGGTCCAGACTTATCGACTGAAGTTTGGTTGGAGTCTGATTTCCATGGAAGTCCGGATGGAGATCATTTGTTGAGGAACCTCGGTCGAGACCTTCAGCAGAAATTCAGAGCGAAAGTTCGACTCCCGTAGGAATCCGGACGAAGTTTACCTGCAGTAGAAGTTGGGGATGAAGTCTGGCTCCCTTTGGAGTCCGGACGAAGCTTACCAGCAGTCGAGGTCGAGGTCGAGGATGGAGCTCGGACTCCCACGTCGAGGATGGAGCCCGACTCCCACGGGAGTCTGGGCGAAGCCTTCCAGCAATTGAGGTTGGGGATGAAGTCCGGCTCCCGTAGGAGTCCGGACGAAGTCTGCCTATAGCTGAGGTCGGAGATGAGATCTGGCTCCCGTAGGAGTCCGGTCGAAGTCTACCTGCAATTAAAGTCAGGGACGAAGTCCGGCTCCCTTAGGAGTCCGGACGAAGCTTACCAGTAGTCGAGGTCGAAGACGGAGCCCGGCTCCCGTGGGAGTCCAGGCGAAGCCTTCCAGCGATTGAGGTTGGGGACGAAGTCCGGCTCCCGTAAGAGTCCGGACGAGGTCTGTCTGTAGCTGAAGTCGGAGACGAGATCTGGCTCCCGTAGGAGTCCGGTCGAAGTCTACCTGCAATTAAAGTCAAGGATGAAGTCCGTCTCCCTTAGGAGTCCAGACGAAGCTTACCAGTAGTCGAGGTCGAGGACAGAGCCCGGCTCCCGTGGGAGTCCGGGCGAAGCCTTCCAGCGATTGAGGTTGGGGACGAAGTCTGGCTCCCGTAAGAGTCCGGACGAGGTCTGCCTGTAGCTGGAGTCGGAGATGAGCTTTGGCTCCCGTAGGAGTCCGGTCGAAGTCTACCTGCAATTAAAGTCAGGGACGAAGTCCGGCTCCCTTAGGAGTCTGGACGAAGCTTACCAGTAGTCGAGGTCGAGAACGGAGCCCAGCTCCCGTGGGAGTCCAGGTGAAGCCTTCCAGCGATTGAGGTTGGGGACGAAGTTCGGCTCACGTAGGAGTCCGGACGATGTCTGCCTGTAGCTGGGGTCGGAGGCGAGATCTGGCTCCCGTAGGAGTCCGGTCGAAGTCTACCTGCAATTAAAGTCAAGGATGAAGTCTGGCTCCCTTAGGAGTTCGGACGAAGCTTACCAGTAGTCGAGGTCGAGGATGGAGCCCAGCTCCCGTGGGAGTCCGGGCGAAGCCTTCCAGCAATTGAGGTTGGGGACGAAGTCCGGCTCCCGTAGGAGTCCGGACGAAGTCTGCCTGTAGCTGGGGTCGGAGGCGAGATCTGGCTCCCGTAGGAGTCCGGTCAAAGTCTACCTGCAATTAAAGTCAGGGACGAAGTCCGGCTCCCTTAGGAGTCCAGACGAAGCTTACCAGTAGTCGAGGTCGAGGACGGAGCCCGACTCCCGTGGGAGTCCGGGCGAAGCCTTCCAGCGATTGAGGTTGGGGACGAAGTCCGGCTCCCGTAGGAGTCCAGACGAAGTCTGCCTGTAGCTGGGGTCGGAGGCGAGATCTGGCTCCTGTAGGAGTCCGATCAAAGTCTACCTGCAATTAAAGTCAGGGACGAAGTCCAGCTCCCTTAGGAGTCCGAACGAAGCTTACCAGTAGTCGAGGTCGAGGATGGAGCCCAGCTCCCGTGGGAGTCCGGGCGAAGCCTTCCAGCGATTGAGGTTGGGGACGAAGTCCGGCTCCCGTAGGAGTCCGGACGAAGTCTGCCTGTAGCTGGGGTCGGAGATGAGATCTGGCTCTCGTAGGAGTCCGGTCGAAGTCTACCTGCAATTAAAGTCAGGGACGAAGTCCGGCTCCCTTAGGAGTCCGAACGAAGCTTACCAGTAGTCGAGGTCGAGGACGGAGCCCGACTCCCGTGGGAGTCCGGGCGAAGCCTTCCAGCGATTGAGGTTGGGGACGAAGTCCGGCTCCCGTAGGAGTCCAGACGAAGTCTGCCTGTAGCTGGGGTCGGAGGCGAGATCTGGCTCCTGTAGGAGTCCGATCAAAGTCTACCTGCAATTAAAGTCAGGGACGAAGTCCAGCTCCCTTAGGAGTCCGAACGAAGCTTACCAGTAGTCGAGGTCGAGGATGGAGCCCAGCTCCCGTGGGAGTCCGGGCGAAGCCTTCCAGCGATTGAGGTTGGGGACGAAGTCCGGCTCCCGTAGGAGTCCGGACGAAGTCTGCCTGTAGCTGGGGTCGGAGATGAGATCTGGCTCTCGTAGGAGTCCGGTCGAAGTCTACCTGCAATTAAAGTCAGGGATGAAGTCCGGCTCCCTTAGGAGTCCGAACGAAGCTTACCAGTAGTCGAGGTCGAGGACGGAGCCTGGCTCCCGTGGGAGTCCAGGCGAAGCCTTCCAGCGATTGAGGTTGGGGACGAAGTCCGGCTTTCGTAGGAGTCCGGACGAAGTCTGCCTGTAGCTGAGGTCGGAGGCGAGATCTGGCTCTCGTAGGAGTCCGGTCGAAGTCCGATAGTTGTAGGAATCCACCATCGGAGAAGTTCGACTGTTGACGAGGTCCGGGGTAATTTGGATTGGAGTTGAACCTGACTGGAAGAAGTCTGGAAGGGATTCGGGGAACAGCTGATAGTCGCAGAAGGTCGGCTGGCGACGGAGCTCAGTGAGCACCTGGGGCGGCTTAATAGATAACTGGGAGAACTCATGTTGAAGGAGCTCGGGTGGCACGGTGGGAGTTCGTCCGTCGGGGGAATTCAGTCAGCATCGTGGGAATCCAGCTGTTGGAGAAGTCCGGAGAGATACCATCCGCGGTCGAAAGTCGGAGGAGTCCGGGGAGGGTCAACCATTAAGAACTTCAGCTGAGGGTATTTTATACCCAACACCAGTCCCCCTACTTCCGAGTTTGAATTTTGAATGAAGAGAGTACAGAAAGATTGTCACAGCCAAAGTTGTTCCCTTGATGTCCATGCGCAATCGTCCTCAGATATTTTGGCATTTAATGCATGTGCGCTGGAGTCTTTTTTCGATTAGGACGACCTGAAGAGTCCTTTCGAAACTCCCACCAGGACGTAATCCTAAGCATCGCGCCATAATAGTCTGCGGACGGTCAACCCTATGCCGCAGTGAGTGGGACATGTGGTGGGTACTGGTTGGCCTAGGGATGCCTGCCACCATAACTGCGCTAGGACCCGCTGCTTATTTAAGCCCCCGCCTTTCCTTTAGGGGCTCCACTTCACCTGAGGGTCGACGCCTTTCTTCTGCCCAAGAGCCTAGCCACTCAGCCACTCCATCGATGCCCTTCCTGACTCCGAGCATCCTTCGCACCGGTCTTTGCCATCTCCGCCGGCTCTCCACCGTCTTCAGTCCCCCGAGTCTCTTCGAGGGACTCTCCCGTCGGGGCCTCCGCCCCGGAGGCCGACCTCAAGAGGATGCCACAGACCAGGAAGAGTACGGGGAGGAGAATAGCGGTCTGCGAGTTCTTCGGTTGTCAAACTGCCGTCGGGGGTTCCCATCACCTTAAAGGGGGCTCGAGGGAGAATTCCTTCAACAACAGGGGTTTAATAACGGAGACAACCGATGAGGGCGTTCTACCTGAGAATTTTAGAGTAGCTGAATGGGGCGACACCGGTAAAGGGGGCAGAGTTGTCGTCACAAGCTGTGGCAGGATTCTTGATATTGTCGGGGCTGAGGGACCAGAAGCGGTCGGCGCCGACGGTGGGGCAGTAGAACTTGTTGCGGGGATGGTGGAAGTAGCGCAGCCGACCTTGCCGGAACATCTAGGATGGAGGTTGTCATGGAGCACACGATGGTGGTGCATACCTCCGGCGCCATTGTTGCCTCTGGGGTAACTCCGGTTCTTCTTGAAACAGGTCGTCGTCGCCGCTGCCGTTGCCTTTGCTACCTCCTGAATTCTATCCCATCCTTTTCCCCCTAGGGTTGGGATTTCGGAGATGGAGCGGAACGAGGCAGGGGGCGAGAGCTGAGAAGCTTATCACACATACTGAAAAATATTGTTGGGAAGGACAGAAATGGGAAGAGAAGTCTACAGCTTGAAGTGGCCTCCGGTATGTCCCTTTCAAGTCTTGTAATAACGTTTTCTTTTTCTGGCCCTCCGGGTCTTGTAACGTGTATCTTATTAATCGAAAAATAAGAAGGAGATTTTGTTACTTCGTCTGCATTTTACGTCGAATTGTTGTCTGCCGAACTTCTTTCCTTTACCATTGTTATTGTTGTATTCCCTTCTCTCTTTTTCTCTTCTTTTCTTCTTTTTCTTCTCTCTTTCTTTTTTTTTTTTTTTTGACGTCGTCTATAGGTTACCGGTTGTTGTCACGTCGGTTTGCCTTTCAGTCATCCTTCTCCCTCAACCTTAAGGGCTCTATAATGCATATTTGATGAATAATATGAGAAGGGAACTTTCTGCTACCTCTTTTATTCATGTATTGAGTTGTCGCTTGTCGAGCTTCTTTTTGGCCTTTGCGTCGTTCGGAGGTACCCGATTGCCATCGTATCGATCCATCTTTTTTATCCATGGTCGCAGATTTGTCTGGGGTCGCTCGGGTTTGGTGCCCCTCATCAGGGCTCGAGCTCGGAGGTCTGAGCTTCCGTCACCCTGAGGAAGTCATCTCATCTCGAGCTTGCATCGAAAGCTTCCTTGAAAGCTGGGGTTCTTAATGAGGACTCCAATCCTTGCGCAGATGAGGTTCTCTGCATCTTTGACGCTGTTTGTTTTTCATTCGTTGCTGACGTAGCCCATCGCTTTCCTTTTTAACTCCTCTCTCCTTTTTCTTTTTCGAGTGAGATTTTTTTCTTTGCTCTTGGTGGGGCTGCGGGGGTCCGGCTCCCGTAGGTGGAGTTGGGGCGAAGTCCGGTTCCCGTGAGAGTCGGGACAGAGTCTTATTGCGAAGGGGCCACTGGGAAGGTCCCCCTTTTTCTCATCAGACCTTAATTGATGTCGGGGTGAGGTTCTTCCCCTATTTTCGTCGTAACAGGTTTCAGCTCTAGTTAGGACGAGGTTCTCCTCCTGTCTCTAACACGGCTGTAGGGGCACCTATGGGCGTTGCAGGACCCTTCCCCCTATCCGGTCTAGGTGTAACCGGGCCTTCGACTTTGCTCGAGTTAGGGCGAGGTTCTCCTCCTGTCCCTAACAGGACTGTGGGGGCGCATATGGGCGTTGCAGGACCTCTCCCCCCATCCGATCTAAAGAGAACCGGGCCTTCGACTTTGCTCAAGTTAGGGCGAGGTTCTCCTCCTGTCCCTAACAGGGCTGTGGGGGCGCATATGGGCATTGCAGGATCTCTCCCCCCATCCGGTCTAAAGAGAACCGGGCCTTCTATTTTGCTCAAGTTAGGACGAGGTTCTCCTCCTGTCCCTAACAGGGCAGTGGGGGCGCATATGGGCGTTGCAGGGCCTCTCCCCCCATCAGGTCTAAAGAGAACCGGGCCTTCGACTTTGTCGAGATGAAGTTCACCTCCTGCTTCCATCATAGTTTGTTTTGACTGCCTTGTCGATATAAGCTAGTGCCAAGAGGGGAGACATGTATACATGCAACTTTTATTTAAAACAGAGTTATCGGTAATACATTCGTAAGTTTTTCGAGCTCCATGATCGTGGGAGGTCTGCTCCTCCGAGCTCTTTGAGGTAATAAGTTTCGGGCCGGACTATCTCTTTGACCTCATACGGACCTTCCCAGTTTGGGGCGAGCTTCCCTCGATCCTGAGGTTGCGAGACAGTGGCTCGTTGAAGCACTAGATCTCCTGCTCTAAAGGCTTTATTCTTGACCCGAGAATTGTAATAGTGGGCGACTTTCTATCTGTAGGCTGCCATCCGAACTTGAGCTACCTCCCACTTTTCTTCCAGCAAGTCAAGGTTGGCTTTAAGACCTTGCGAATTATGATGTTCGTTGAATGCCACGACCCATGCCGACGGGAGTTTAAGCTCAATTGGGATGACGGCCTCCGTTTCGAAGGCTAGAGCAAAGGGGGTCTCCCCCGTGGGCAGTCTTTGGGTAGTTCGATACGCCCACAGCACATGATAAAGTTCATCTGCCCAAGTTTCCTTCGCCTTTTCAAGCCTTGTCTTGATTCCCTGCAGTAGGGTTCTGTTGGTCACTTCAGCTTCACCGTTCGCCTGAGGATGGGCTACCGATGTGAAGTTGTGGGAGATGTTTAGATCTTCACAGAATTCAGCGAATCTTGCTCCTGCGAATTGTCGCCCATTATCAGTGATTAGGGTCCTTGACAGACCGAACCTGCATACGATTAACTTCCAGACGAAATCTTGCACTTTTGCTTCTGTGATTTTTGCCAGTGGTTCGGCTTCAACCCATTTGGTGAAGTAGTCGATCGCTACTAGAAGGAACTTTCTCTGCCCCGACGCCACGGGAAAGGGTCCAAGGATGTCCATCCCCCATTGCGCAAAAGGCCATGGGGCACTCAAGGGTGTAAGCTCGACGGCGGGTTGTCTCTGGATGTTGGCATACCTCTGGCATCGATCACACTTTCTGACGTATTCAATCGAGTCATGATGCATCATCGGCCAGTAATATCCTTGGCGGAGCAACTTGTGGGATAAAGATCTAGCCCCCAGATGGTTTCCGCAGATTCCTTCATGCACCTCCCACAAGGCATAGTCAGCTTCCGAAGGTCGGAGATATTTCAAAAGGGGCAAAGAGTATGATCTCTTGTACAACTTGCCCTCATAAAGGATGTATCGGGAGGCTTGATTTCTGAGCTTCCGAGCCTCTTTTGCATCCTGAAGGAGAGCCCCATCTCTGAGATAGGTTATCAGTGGGTCGATCCAACTGGGCTCGTGGTCAATTTCCATCACGGGCAATTCGGCCGGAGCCAGCGTTGTCAGTTTGGAGAGAAGGTCGGCCCTGATGTTTTCCATCCTCGGAATTTGCCTAATGTTGAAGCTACTGAAGGCGGGGACGAGCTCCTTTATCTTTTCAAGATATTTAGCCATGCTGTCCTCCCATGCTTCGTAGTTTCCGTTGACTTGTCCCACTACTAATTGAGAGTCGCTGTGGACTTGGAGCCGATCTATCCCCAGCTCTTTGGTGATCCTCAGTCCCACGATCAGAGCTTCATATTCTGCTCCATTGTTTGTTGCGGAGAACTCGAAGCGCAGAGCGTACTCCGCGACAACTTCCTCTGGACTGATCAAGATCAGGCCCGCGCCTGCGCCCGACATGTTGGAAGACCCATCCACGTAGAGGACCCAAAAGCAACCAGAGGGATCTGCCTCTTCTTTGGGGGAGTTCGGTCGGGACTTCAGGCCGTCAATTTTGCATTATTCAGGTTCGGCCTCCTCTGGGATAGTACACTCTACTATGAAATCTGCCAATATCTGGGCCTTCACTGCTGGCCTGGGTCGATAATTGATGTCAAATTCTGTGAGCTCGATCATCCATTTTGCCATTCTCCCAGAGGCATCCGTCCGGTGTAGAATTGCCTTGATCGGTTGGTCGGTGAGCAGCGTTACGGTGTGCCCTTGAAAGTAGGGTCGGAGCCTCCGGGCTGCAATCAACAAGGCGTAAGTTAGCTTTTCTAATTTAGTATACCTGGTCTTGGCGTCTCTCAACGTACGGCTGACGTAGTAGATCGGCCGTTGGACTTTTGCTTCTTCTTTGACAAGGACTACCCCGAGAGCCATGGGGGAGACCGCCAGATATAAAAATAGTTCCTCTCCAAGCTCTGGCTTCGCCAATAGTGGAGGTGAGCCAAGGTAGCTCCTTAGTTCTTCGAACGCCTGTTGGCACTCAGGGGTCCAATAAAAGTTCTTCAGCTGCTTGAGGGTTTGGAAGAAGGGTAAGCACCGTTCGGCCGACCTCGCGATGAAGTGATTTAGGGCTGCTACCCTCCCTATAAATCGCTGAACTTCTTTTATCGACTTTGGGACGGCCTTCTCCTGGATGGTGCGAATTTTCTCTGGATTGGCCTCAATTCTGCGCCCCAATACCATGAAGCCTAGAAACTTTCTTGAGGTCACTCCGAAAGCATATTTAGTCAGGTTCAGCTTCATTTTATATTTTCGGAGGGCGCCGAAGGTCTCCTCGAGATTGGCGACATGGTTCATGGAAGATTTACTTTTTACGAGCATGTCATCCACGTAGACCTCCATGTTGCGACCGATCTGCTCCTTAAAGATTTTGTTCACCAACCGCTGGTAGGTTGCGCCTGCATTTTTTAGGCCGAAAGGCATGACCCTGTAATAGTAAAGGCCATGGTTAGTAATGAAAGCAGTCTTTTCTTCATCTTTCGGCACCATCCTGATTTGATTATAGCCGAAAAATACATCCATAAAGGTGAGGAGCTCATGGCCCGAGGTCGCGTCCACCAGTTGATCAATCCTGGGCAGAGGGTAGCTGTCCTTTGGGCAGGCTTTGTTCAGCTTTTTGAAGTCTATGCACATCCTCCATTTGTCGTTTGCCTTTTTGACCAGGACAACGTTGGAAATCCAATCAGGATAATTGACTTCTCTAATGAATCCAGTTTTCAGGAGTTTGTCCACTTCCTTGGCTATTGCCTTCTGCATCTCTGGTGCATGACCTTGAATTTTTTCTTTCGTCGGTCGATGCCTTGGATCGATGGCTAGACGGTGCTCCATGACTCCCGCGTCGATCCCCGGCATGTCTGCCGAAACCCAAGCGAAGACGTCCGCATTCTTTCGTAGAAAATTGACAAGGTGCGTCCGCACCTCTTCCCCCAAGTTGGAGTCGATCATCGCCACGTGCTCCGTATTCCCGTCGTTCAAAGGGATCGGTACCAGATCTTCGATTGGGCCGCCCCTTTTTTCAGTGAGGTCGTCGCGAGCATCCAGCCCATCAACCGGACAGGGGTCGGACTGGTCACTTCTTTGCAAGGCTATGTTGTAGCAATGTCTGGCCAGGGCTTGGTCTCCTCTGACCTCTCCGATCCCTTGGCTGGTAGGGAATTTCAACTTCAAATGGTAAGTTGACACGACGGCCCGGAGAGCATTGAGGCCAGGTCGGCCGAGGATTGCGTTGTAGGCTGACGGCGCCTTCACCACCAGAAAATTCATCAGAGCCCTGGATTGTCTTGGATATCGACCCACAGCTACGGTCAAAGTCATCATTCCCTCCACTGGGACAGCATCGCCGGTAAACCCTACTAGAGGGGAGGTAATCGGTCTCAAATGGCCGTCAAGGATGGACATTCTTGAAAAGGTGTCGTAGAACAAGACGCCAGCTGAACTTCCATTGTCGACAAGAATGCGGCGGACGTCGTAGTTTGCTATATTCAAGAAAACCATAACTACATCGTTATGAGGGAATTGGACTCCCTGAGCATCTTCTTCAGTAAAGGTTATGGGCTCCTCAATCTTTTGTCGCTTGGGGGGTAGGGCCAGTACGTTGGTTGCTTCCTGTCGGGATCCTCCCGAGATGGTGTTGGCAAAATTCGTCGGAGGTCGATTGTCCGACCTCTCCATGCCGATGACCATTGTCGGAGGATGTGGGGCCCGAGAAACCAGAGGTGGGGTCGGAGCCTGAGATCTGGCCGCGGAGGCCGTGGGTCGCCGTGTGGATGCTTCGCGAGAAGGCATCGGGTGAGAATCCAGTGGGGGGAAGGAGGAGCAGATGTCGGAGAAGATATCCAGAGGCGGTCCCGTTGGGCGCTCCTTTAAGAACAAGGGTACTGCAAAGGTTCGCAGCCCTTCCTCTAGCACCAATCCTATTGGAGCAAAAATTCGTCTGCGCCGGAGAAGCTGGAGTCGTGGGAGCCGCGGTCGCCGCTGGGACCTGCAAAAGAAGTCTAGACTGGAGGTGGGGTTGCTCCGGCAAGACCCTCCGACGCTCAAGTCAGTTCTCTGCCTCAACAAGAATGGAGTGCTCGAATGAAAATTTTAGTAGAATTTTGGGATAAAAAATAGAGCTTAGAGAATAACATATCTGGGGTCCCCTTTTATAGACGGGGGGAGCAGCGGATTGATAGCGACTGTTTATGATCGCCTCATCGTGGGCCGTACGGGACTAGGAGGAATTTATCATGAAGAGTAATGGGGTGGAGTCGTGGCTGTCACCATGGCTCGCCACGTGGAATCAGTTGCGGGGAGTGGAGCGGCGTCCGTTGTCGCGACTCGCCAGGGAGCGGTGGAACCGCACAGGATCCGCCGCAGGGAGTGGAGCAGAGTCGTGGTCGTTACTACGGTCTGCCAGGGAGTAATGGAGCCGCATAGGATCCGCCGTAGGGAGTGGAGCAGAGTCGTGGCTGTTACTACGGCCTGTCAGGGAGTAATGGAGCTGCGTAGGATCCACCGCAGGGAGTGGAGCGGAGTCGTGGCCGTTACTACGGCCTGCCAGGGGGTCCAGACTTATCGACTGAAGTTTGGTTGGAGTCTGATTTCCACAGAAGCCTGGATGGGGATCATTTGTCGAGGAACCTCGATCGAGACCTTCAGTAAGAATTCAGGGTAGAAGTTCAGCTCCCGTAGAAGTCCGGACGAAGTTTACCTGCAGTAGAAGTTGGGAACGAAGTCCGGCTCCCTTTGGAGTCCGGATGAAGCTTACCAGCAATCGAGGTCGAGGACGGAGCCAGACTCCCGTGGGAGTCCGGGCAAAGCCTTCCAGTAATTGAGGTTGGGGATGAAGTCCGACTCCTATAGGAGTCCGGACGAAGTCTGCCTGTAGCTGGGGTCGGAGACGAGATCTGGCTCCCGTAGGAGTCCGATCGAAGTCTACCTGCAATTAAAGTCAGAGACGAAGTCCGACTCCCTTAGGAGTCCGGACGAAGCTTACCAGTAGTCGAGGTCGAGGATGGAGCCCATCTCCCGTGGGAGTCCGGGCGAAGCCTTCCAGCGATTAAGGTTGGGGACGAAGTCCGGCTCCCGTAAGAGTCCGGACAAGGTCTGCCTGTAGCTGGAGTCAGAGACGAGATTTGGCTCCCGTAGGAGTCCGATCGAAATCTAGCTGCAATTAAAGTCAGGGACGAAGTCCGGCTCCCTTAGAAGTCCGAACGAAGCTTACCAGTAGTCGAGGTCGAGGATGGAGCCCGGCTCCTGTGGGAGTCTGGGCGAAGCCTTCCAGCGATTGAGGTTGGAGACGAAGTCCAGCTCCCGTAGGAGTCCGGACGAAGTCTGCCTGTAGCTGGGGTCGGAGGCGAGATCTGGCTCCCGTAGGAGTCCGGTCGAAGTCTACCTGCAATTAAAGTCAGAGACGAAGTCTGGCTCCCTTAGGAGTCCAGACGAAGCTTACCAGTAGTCGAGGTCGAGGACGGAGCTCGGCTCCCGTGGGAGTTCGGGCGAAGCCTTCCAGCGATTGAGGTTGGGGACGAAGTCTGGCTCCCATAGGAGTTCGGACGAAGTCTGCCTGTAGCTGGGGTCGGAGATGAGAACTGGCTCCCGTAGGAGTCCGATCGAAGTCTACCTGGAATTAAAGTCAGGGATGAAGTCCGGCTCCCTTAGGAGTCCGGATGAAGCTTACCAGTAGTCGAGGTCGAGGACGGAGCATGGCTCCCGTGGGAGTCCGGGTGAAGCCTTCCAGCGATTGAGGTTGGGGATGAAGTCCGGCTCCTGTAGGAGTCCGGATGAAGTCTGCCTATAGCTGGGGTCGGAGGCAAGATCTGGCTCCCGTAGGAGTCCGATCGAAGTCTACCTGCAATTAAAGTCAGGGATGAAGTCCAGCTCCCTTTGGAGTCCGGACGAAGCTTACCAGTAGTCAAGGTCGAGGACGAAGCCCGGCTCCTGTGGGAGTCCGGGTGAAGCCTTCCAGCGATTGAGGTTGGGGACGAAGTCCGGCTCCCATAGCAGTCCGGACGAAGTCTGCCTGTAGCTGGGGTCGGAGGCGAGATCTGACTCCCATAGGAGTTCGATCGAAGTCTACCTGCAATTAAAGTCAGGGACGAAGTCCGGCTCCCTTAGGAGTCCGGACAAAGCTTACCAGTAGTCGAGGTCGAGGATGGAGCCCGGCTCCCGTGGGAGTCCGGGCGAAGCCTTCCAGCGATTGAGGTTGGGGATAAAGTCCGGCTCCCGTAGGAGTCCGGACGAAGTCTGCCTGTAGTTGGGGTCAGAGGTGAGATCTGGCTCCCGTAGGAATCCGGTCGAAATCTACCTGCAATTAAAGTCAGGGACGAAGTCCGGCTCCCTTAGGAGTCCGGACGAAGCTTACCA
Source organism: Elaeis guineensis (assembly GCF_000442705.2). Lineage (NCBI taxonomy): Eukaryota > Viridiplantae > Streptophyta > Magnoliopsida > Arecales > Arecaceae > Elaeis > Elaeis guineensis. The sequence continues at coordinate 94,137,434 of NC_025993.2, read as the reverse complement.
GTAGTCGAGGTCGAGGACGGAGCCCAACTCCCGTGGGAGTCCGGGCAAAGCCTTCCAGCGATTGAGGTTGGGGATGAAGTCCGGCTCCCGTAGGAGTCCGGATGAAGTCTGCCTGTAGCTGGGGTCGGAGCTGAGATCTGGCTCCCGTAGGAGTCCGATCGAAGTCTACCTGCAATTAAAGTCAGGGACGAAGTCCGGCTCCCTTAAGAGTCCGAACAAAGCTTACCAGTAGTCGAGGTCGAGGACGGAGCCCGGCTCCCGTGGGAGTTCGGGCGAAGCCTTCCAGCGATTGAGGTTGGAGACGAAGTCCGGCTCCCGTAGGAGTCCGGATGAAGTCTTCCTATAGCTGGGGTCGGAGACTCGATTTGGCTCTTGTAGGAGTCCGATCGAAGTCTACCTGCAATTAAAGTCAGGGACGAAGTTTGGCTCCCTTAGGAGTCCGGACGAAGCTTACCAGTAGTCGAGGTCGAGGATGGAGCCCGGCTCCCGTGGGAGTCTGGGCGAAGCCTTCCAGCGATTGAGCTCAGTGAGTACCTGGGGTGGCTTAATAGATAACTGGGAGAACTCATGTTGAAGGAGCTCGGGTGGCGCGGCGGGAGTTTATCCGTCGGGAGAATTCAGTCAGCATCGTGAGAATCCGGCTGTTGGAGAAGTCCGGAGAGATACCATCCGCGATCGAAAGCTGGAGAAGTCCGGGGAGGGTCAACCGTTAAGAACTTCGGCTGAGGGTATTTTATACCCAGCACATATCATAATTTTTCACTGAACATGTGCAAAATCGACGAACCATAATATTTCAAAAATACTTTTCTTTTAAAACATAATTTCATAAATCATACATAATTTCAAAGAATAATTATTTATTTTTAGAATAAATATGAAATATCTCGAGAAGATGATTCATTACTTACCTTTCACAGAGCACTGAATGAACAGATCGACTAACTTCTAAGAGATTTTTCAGTACCTATTATCCAAAATTATATTCTTACATTAATTTTAATTTAAAATTAAATCTAAACAAATTCCAAATCAAAATCTCACTTGAAATCGGACTCTTCCCTAAACTCGATCAAAATCATCAAAATGAAGCCTTTCACTACACTAATCTTAGAAGGATAACTTTGGAGAGAGAAATTCATCAAGAGAGAGAAACAATCTAGAGAGAGAAAATTTTAGAGAAAGAAAGTAGAGAGAAAAAATTTAATTTTAGAGAGAGAAAGTAAGGATTCAGACTGAAGAAAGAGAGAGAAGAGAGAAACTCTCTCTCATTTTTATTTTGTTATTTATTTATTTTTTTTTCTTTTCCTTTTTTTTTTCTTTTTCCTTTTTCCTTTTCCTTTTTTCTTTTTCTTTTCTTTTTCCTTTTTCCTTTTTCCTTTTCTTTTTCTTTTTTTTCTTCCTTCTTCTACTTCTTCCCGTGGCCTCCCTTGGGTGAAAAAAAATGAAACAAGGGACCAAATGGTTCCCTCATACGATTGGCCGACCGACGATCGACCGGCATGAGAATGGCCGGCAATCTGAGGAGAGCGCACCGCCATCCCAAGGGACCCAAACCGATGACTGGCGACGACCACCGATGTCTGAAAATCAAAAAAAAATTGCAACCTCTCCCACAATAAAATTTGACAATTTCGATCACCGACGAACGTGCACACCGACATGGGAGGGAAGGGAGAGAAGAGAGGAAGAGAACCATATGCTTACCTCGAGCTCCGATGACCTCTCCGATGAGGAATTGCGGCGAGCATGGTGATGATTTTCGCGAGCGATTTCCGACGATCTTCGCCGTTTCGCTCCAGAATTTTTTAGTAGGAATAAGAGAGAAGGGTCTCTCCCTTAAATAGAGCCAGAGAAGAGGAGTTTTACTCCTCTCTGATGAGGTTTCGGACTCCGATTAGGAGCCGGTCGGGAGAAGAAGACTCCCTGCAGGAGTCTTTTTCATTTTTTTTTTTTATGGGCTGGGTTTAAGGCCCAATGGGCTGGATGTTACATAACCAAAGTGAGCCAGCCGATGAAGGAGAAGAATCTAGTCTTCCAAGAGGAGATTCAAGACTCAACGCATTATATGAGAGCCATCCAATCATCTTGGGAGAGCTTACATCTTCAAAGGCAGCCCAAGATATGTAGGAGTTGGGACCAAAGAGGAGTTGGGCCAATGCCCACAGGACTCGATAGCAGAATAGTTGCTGCTGACCGCCGATATAGAGCTTTTGTGATAATTGGTAGGGAAATCAGAGATGAGCCTAAAGGAATATACAATGATTTTTAATGCTACAATGAAATTAGGGGTAAAAGTGGCATAGATATTATCAGTTCAGATCTTTTTTTTTATCCGAATCAATTCGAATATTGACAGAAATTTGAAAATCTAACTAATATCAATATCCATATTCATATCTATCAAAGAAAAATAGATATAGATATGGATAGACAACTATCTGATCTATATCTGAATATCCGAATCTATATGTAATCCTATATAATTTTATATAGTATTTATTAATTTTTAAACATAATATGCAATCATATAAACATGTTATTAACTTGATTTATCATCTATCCACTAATATCTTTGATTTTATAATCATAAAATTTAATTATCTAAGTCATATCTGTAATTATATCTATACTTTCAATATCCAAATTATATCCATCTCTATTTAAAATAAATACAAATATGAATTTTTACATTTAGATAATATCCGTATCCATATTTGTATCTGTCAGATAAAATAAATATGGATGTAGATATGCTGATATCTGATACGTATTCGATCTAGTTTCAGTTCTAAATAAAATCCTTCTGAGCTTGAGTGGAGATAATGGTGTCATCGACATATTGGAGGATCCTAGTGCTGCCAAAAATCCTCAAGGTATTGCCTACATTCAAAATCCCCACCTCAGCTAAACCAACTAGTTCTCAACCTAAAACTCTTTTCTTTTGCTCGGAGGAAGAATGGCCTCTTAATCACACAAATCCTCTAAAAATTCCTAGGTTGCCAAATTCTATTGAGGAGAAGTAAGAGCACTAGTTTTTTCCCCCTTTTTATAGCAATGTTCAATGATCTTTCCTTCTCTTCGACATCTTTTAGGTGTAACATCTTAGGATAATACTGATGATAGATACAATCATAAAAGTAAACATCACTACAAGAAATAAGATAATTAGCTATGTAAAAAAAAGTATAGCTAAATAACAAAAAAGAATAGCTAAATATAACTACCAATGTAAAATAGGTTGGCAAATATGCATTGGCAAAAATGAGGTTGTTGATTTCTTTTGCTGATGGAAAATTTTTTTCATTGGTAAATATTTACTTTTACTAGCATTTTTTTTAACACCTTTGATTATTTACCTACCACTACAAGAAAAAAATTTATTTACGATGGTTGATTTACCATCATAAAAAATTTATTTACGATGACGAATCTTCGCAAATAAGATGTCAATTTTAATTACTATTTGCAATGGCATCCAAATCTCGTAGCAAAAAATAGAATTTTTACGACAGCAAAGAACCGTGGTAAATAATCTATGATTTTTATAACGGTAATGAACTATGATAAATAATTTATAATTTTTATCATAGATAATAATTTTTTTTTATGATAGTATTTTATCATGATAAAAAATAATTAAAATCAGCATTCCATCTCAGATTTTTCTCACTTTCCTTCCTCTTTTGCGACCATGCGTGGTAAAAAAATAGTTAAAATTAGCATCTTGCCTCAGCTTTCTCTTTTTTTTTTCTCTTTTACGGTGGTGTTGTGCCGTGATAAAAAATAATTAAAATTAACATCCCGCTTTCTTCTTCTTCTTCTTCTTCTTTTTTGCCACGGCATTGTGCCATGGTAAAAAATACTTAAAGCTACCATCCCGCCTCAAATTTCCCCTTTTTTTTTCCCTCTTTTGCGACGGCTGCCGTGGTAAAAAAGAAATAAACCCCCACCCCCCCACCCCCCTCCCCCCTCCCCCCTTCATCGATTCCGGCTCTTCTCCTCCCCAATCCGCCATCCCCCACCCGCTCCAAATCCCGCTCCCTCCTCCGCTCCAAGACCCCCCACCGTGCTCGATCTCTCCGGCTCGCCGCTCTCCTCCCGCCCGTCCTTCACTCCGCCGCTCCAAAACCCCCTTCCTCCGCCGCTCCAAAACCCCCTTCCTCCGGCCCGATCTCCCTGGCATGCCCCTCCCCGTGGCGTGGCCCCCGTTCTTTTCCACTTAAACCCCAGTCGGTGTGCGCTCCCCCTCCCCCCCGATCTCCCCGACGTTCCCCTACCCCTCCGGATCTCCTCCACTCCAATACCCCCAGCCGATCGACGTCTTCCTCCTTAGTGCCCGGCCCCCACCCTCAACCCCCCTCCACCGGCGGTAAGGAACTGAAGGCGGTCATATATATGACCAATCAGTCGGTAAGATACTGCATTTTAATTAATCTAATGTGTAAGATACTGCATTTTAATTAATCAGTCAGGGTAAGATACTGTCATTTTAATTAATCATATATATCACCGATCGACGTCTTCCTTGTTCAGCTTTCTTGGTTCAACCAAGGAATGGGCTGTACTAGTTTGAGCAAGAAGAAAGTGAAGGGTGCTTGTGCTTTGAATTCCATGAATCACGCTCACCAGCCATGTGACAATTGCATAATATAAGGTTTGAATGGTGATTTAGAGATATGAGCAATCTAGCACATTCAGAGATAATTTCTTTCATTAAAAACTAATTATATACATTCATTTGCACTATCAAAATAAATGTTTATATTGGTCAATACAATATGACTTTGCCGCTGCAGCCATCCAGATATTGTTCTTTTTCTTGTGTTAAGTGCAGTAATTTACAGATAGTTATACAAGACATGCTAAATGTGGAACAAACATTTCATTCATTCCTAGAGCTTGGTACCAATACACAAGTAGCATTATAAAGTTACATATCACACAAACCAAATGATAAAATTTTAGCCCACATGTGCCTGTTGTACAATTGCAGACCCTGAGAACGTAACAGTATTTACCTACCTTTTTAGTTACAGAATGCAACAAAGATGCCACAAAAATAGCCTTACACATCAATAAGTTTCACTAGACTAGTTGTTTAGTGACATTTTCCTTAAGAAAATGCAATGAGGAGAGCTTGATTGGGAAACAGTAATTTTGTAAGTATGTTATACTTTTTTTTATTTTTTAACTGCTTATATCTTTGTAAAGGGATGGTAGCCTACTTCATTTCAATACATTATGTGCAATCCTCTTGATATTTTTTGTTTCCACTTGCTCTGGCAATGTATTGAAACTGTGAGGTTAATGCAATATTGAAACTGGCTGTAATCCAATCGTAATAGCTGCATGGTGATTAATGGTGAACATGCATATGTCTACATAATCTAATGTGCATTGAGGCATTTTAATTTATTTGCACACAAACATCATCTTGTAGTCATGCAAAATTCTTCATAAGATCTGAACTGACAAGCATTCAGACAGATAAATACACCAAAATGTCTCTCCTTGCACAAAATTAGTTTGGCATATCACTCTTGTTTGAAATCCACATATGAGTAGTTCATCAAAATCTTTTGTATGGTGAAGGAAAAGTATGCAGTGTATTGAAAAGCATTAATATCATGATTGTTTTGAAACTTGAAGGAAACTTCAATCAAAATATTTTTTTTTTTATGAATATTTTTACTACAACTTTCGTTTGGGCTTTGTTTTTAAAAAAAAAAACATGATTGGGTAGGAAGCATGCTAGGCATGTCTTTTCATGTAAATTAAGATTCTAGTCTAGAAATATAATTGGATGAAGATTTAAGATGGATATGTGCAATGTCTATATAAAGAGATGAATAAAGGGATTGGTGATAATGAAGCCTAGAGAAACAGAAGGGTACATACTTGTTTGCATGTAGCGAAACACAGCTCAGGTAACATGGTTGTCTCTTTCTGTGTTCTCTCTCTTTTCTTCCCTGGATGAGAGGCCATTGAGACCATTCCCATAACATAATGATGATTCTTTTTTTAATTATAATTACACTTATTAGAGACTATTCTCAAAAATGGAGATTGGTGAAAATCTGAACCAACGGTGGACGTCTTGTATTTAAGAAAGTAATATTTAAAAAAAATAAATAAATCTTCAGATAATTATTTTTTTTCCACCAAATGATCCTTCAAATTATTCTTTAATCAAATGTATCAAGAAATATTCAGTTATTCCATGTACTATTTACCGATATTACAATTTATTTACTTGACAAGTATTTTGAATGAGTGTATACAAATTTTAAACTACAGTTATTATGTATGATCATTGACAATGTTCTTTTTTTCATCATTTATTATGTTTAGCTTCTCCCAAATTTGATTTCATATGAATTTATTCTTTTTTGATATTTATAAAAAAATTATTGTATATGGTTTTCAGGGAATACATAACGATAACAATATCAGTGGATAGTAGTTACAGATAAAAGTTGGATTGATTTGTGAGCAAAGACTTCACCTACGTACATTGAGGGGGTCAATAAATTTTTGCACTTTGCATATGCTAATCAGATAGATGATGTAAAGATTTATTGTCCGTGTAAGAAATGTAAAAATCATTTTTTTGAGGACCGGCATATAGTGAAACAACATATTATTACAAAAGATTTCTGGACGACATATAAGATTTGGACTTATCATGGAGAGACGTACTATTCTACTAGGTCTAACCAAGACCGTGGAAGTAAAGATTTTTTTGATACGGAAGATGCATCTAGTGCTCACCAAACACATGCATCGGAAAATGAGAGATTCACTCAGGTGCCTGATGAGGTTAATAGATGTTGCTATTATTAATTTAAGTGTTTCTTGTAATTCATTCGTGTCAAATTGCCATACATGTTTGTATGTTAATAGATTTTCTTTTTGTTGCATATAATATACAAGGATGACTCTTTCACCACTTCGAAATTCGATGCAAACTCATGTGTTTTCTGCGGTCAAGTATATCATATATTTTGCTGTTGTTTTCTTTTCTTTTTTGTTTTGCCTTTTTTTTGGCACATGTTCATATTGTTGGCACATGTTCATAGAATTCGATGCAAATTCTATTCTTGTTGGCACATGTTCATATTGTTGGCACAATGGTCATATTACATCGCTAAAATTGTTCTATTAATTTATAAAATATATAAAATGTCATATTTCCTTAGTTATATGAATACTGTTCTATTAGAATACCGATGCTGTTCCTTAAACAGCAAAAATTATTTCTGCCACAATGTCTTGATGGCCTTAATCCATCAGCTTATGTTATCATTGGTCTTCACACTTTCTCACTTGTAGTGCAAGCTTCATTTATAAAGTTGGAGAAAGACTGGTTGATGATGGTGTCTGTCTTTGATGTTGATTCTTGATTCTTCATAAGAGTGGGTTTCTATGCTTTGGCAATTGAACAATCATTATCTATCTTGTACTTCCTCAAATTTGTTTTTAGAATAACACAATGCACTATCTTGGCATTCTTCTCTCTTGTGACTTCTGTAAACCAATGTTTCAAAAACTGCATGAACCAATTTTAGTAGGAGGAGCTTATGATTTTCAAAAACTACACAATGAATGTCAATGGAAATACCATCACTTTATTGGTAGTATAATACATTTGAGTGGCTACTGCCAACCATCTTGAGATTATCTAGAATATGTCGATCCATCAAGTCATTTCAAGAGAGAACAATCTAGGACAATTTTTTTGGTTCTCAAAGC